>NW_019396045.1:612713-669609 GCF_000591075.1 Eurytemora carolleeae
CATATTTTTATTTTTAGATTGCTCTAGCTTCAAAAGTAATAATCGCTGATCCAAAATTTTAGTTAAAAATGAAACCTAAGACTAACAGCTTATGATTTAAAAAAAAATTTCGAAAATCTTTAAATTTTTCCATACTTTATGAACGAATGAAAATGAGACATGAAAAATCGAAAAATTGAAAAATCCGGGAAATCGATTTTCGACTTATGCTCAAATAATTGGTTGTAACAAAAAAGTATGAGGCCTAGAAAGAAAAATTTCACATCATGAAATAACTGAAATATAGAGCTTTCGAATGACACCTTGATCGTAAAAATTGAACGAAAATTGTTTCTTCAGTTACTAATACCCCTACTGCACAGTTTTTTTTGAGACACCCTGTATAGTTATTTTACTTTAAGTTGGAAAACCCTTTATTTACGTCAGAAAACTATAAGGTCAGTTTTCTTATAGGTCGGATGTGGGGGTACCACATGTTCCGAAAATATAGCATCGGCGAGATTATCAGGGAATTAACATCGGAATAAGAAAAGCAAGATAAGATAACAATATTATTTAAGAATTGAGGAAATGAAATATTCAAATCAGAAATTGCATTCTTGAATCAAAAAGAAAACAAAACAGTTTTACAATAAATATTTATATAATATGAACTCAAAATTTGTTATACATACATGCATGATTTAAAATTAAACATTTATTTTTATTTTTAGAAATAAGAAGCTAAGAAAAGACGACATATTAGTAAACAGAAACTCCAAGCGGACTATTTTGGAACTACTATTACAACAGATTCAGCTCAGGAACAAAAATGGCGTAAAAAGAAGAGATAGACATGAAAACTAAAAGATTTTCCCCCTAGCATCAGTGTTCTATGATGGCCATCATGCAGGAGGACATTCTAAAGTTTGGAGTGAGAACTAGAAAGAGAAATAAATCAATAAAAGAATCAGCTAAACTGGTAAACCATATATTTATTTACAATTTACTATATTTAAATAATTGTGTTGATATTTTAAAAGTTTGTTGTCTAAACATAAATAAGAATAATTCATAATTATTTATCTAGTCCAAACATTCTTTGCGTTATATAATTCAATTTTGACTATTTCGTATTATTGTGAATTTGATTTTAAACTTGAATATACTAATTTTTTTTGTTTATATACAATTTCCTATTATACGTTTCGAAGACAACAAGACCCCCCCCCATTTTTTATTACTAGCTATAAAGTTAAATGATTTCGCTTTGAAGAAGATCATTTGAAATTCAAATAATTTTAATGCAGAATGTTTTATAGGGTTTGGGGAAAATATACTACGTACTGATGTCTCTATATGTTAGTTTTGCATCCTCAGGGGCATACGAGAGCATTTGTTTAAAGGGGGGCACTTTTTGCGCGCATGAGCGTACTAAAAAAATGGTGTGCCCCCCCCCCCCTCCTTAAAAACCGCTTTTTTGTAAAAATATTGATCCCTTTTTAACTATGTAAACTATTCGATCACATACACGTGCTTCCATATAAAAAGTGTTAATAAATTATTTATGTAATTTTCTTAAGTGGACTCATCAGACACTTCAGATACTGTGATGGAAACGATTCTTTAAAAATATCTACATTTTCATAGAAACAATACATATTGTATAATTATAAATAATGATATCAAATATATATTTACACTGAAGGAAGTATTGATTAAAGCTTTTTTAATGAATCTTTTTTAGTTAAGGGCAAAAGTGAGATTTAAAAGTATTTTTTATATGGGTGCCCCCCTCAGGGGAAGCCCGGCCCCCTCCCTCGTACGACCTTCCCTCGTACGCCCCAGCATCCTAACCCATTTGTTTATTATTTAAAATTAAATGTCAGCTAAAATTTAATAAATTAGTTCCACGCTCCCATTTTAAATAAATATTTTTTGTGGATCTTCAAACATTCTGGGGAAATTAGTTCCAAAACTGACACTTGGCCCATTTCTAAAACTGTGTGTTAGAAATGGGCCAAATTTGCAAAGTTTTCTTTTCCAAGCGTGTATATCTTTAAATCCAAGCCGAGTTAAACAAAATTACACCATATATTTATGAAAAATGGCTAAAATTATATATTTAAACAATAAATGTCAACTTTAAACTAATATTAAAGCGTGAGAATTAGATTTTGATGATTCTTGATTTCATTTTCGAACATATCCCTATTTTGAAACAATTACCGGATTTCAGCTCATGTTTTGAGGTAATTACTCAAATTCATATCTATGTCTTTATAAAATGTTGGTTATAGATTTTATTATCGACTTTTACTCTTAACCATCCTGAAAACCTAGTCTTTCAATTTGTGCCCATTTCTACACTCAGTGTTAGAAGTGTTAGTTGTGGAACTAATTTCCCCTGAAATTAAGTTGGCATTTATTTGTAGTCCTTGGTGCCCCATGCCCCACTTTTTAGAAAATATTTTTACCGTGTACAGTCTTGTATTTAAAGCCTTTTCTCCTCGTACATTTTAAACAAAAAAGAATACAACGGAATTGAGTTTTTGCCACAAACTCTGATTTTCTAATCACTATATCTTTGGAACCAAATGGTGTAGACCTTAGATATTTCAAAATATGAATTCTGTTAAATCAAATAACCTGAGTTTGAAATATCAAAGGTTAACAACATCGGGTTCTAAAGATATTGATGTTTAAATAATTGATTTTGTTCCAAAGACTCATTTCATTTGCAAATTTTAATGTTTTTATTTTACACAGTTTTGCCATGTGTTTAAAATCATATAAATCAGGGGTGTATATTTTCTTATAAAATCACCCCCAACCCCTCTTTTGAAAATAATTTTTCCCCAGTGGTTAGGTAGTTTTGTTTTGCGTTTCTTAAGAGGTTTATTTTTTAAATTGCGAAAATAAATGAATTTTTGGAAAAAAGGTATGTGAAAAGATTAAGAAACTTCTGATGTCCAATTTTTTATTTTTTCCCCAGATCTTCGAAAGTCCTTCTTAAAAATATACATTAAACACCCGTGATCCAAATATCCCGGAAACGAATGAGAAAAAAATATAATGTTTTTGGCAAACAAAATAGTGAATCCTTTTTATTTTTCAATACCATAATTATTTGTTTATTGTTTTAAATGCTTTTAATTTTTATTTTATTTGCCACAAACTCCAATTTTCTAATCCCTATTTCGTTTTAATATTTCAAACTTAGATTATTTGATCTAACAAGATTCATATTTTGAAATATCTAAGGTTTACGATATTTGGTTTTAAAGATATAGGGATTAGAAAATCAGAGTTTGTGGCAAAAAATCAGTGCCTTTATGGTATTTATAATTATATCTTTACTTTGTGTTTTTTACACAACCTAAATAATTTTCTGAACTTTGAAAATGCTAATATTAGTTTAAAAATGTGTTTCAGGTTCTTGAATCGATGCCCCAGATTCCCATCCATGTTGCTGAGATAAAGAAGTTGATCATCAAGGACCAGATATCTCCGGACTCATCTCTTAACGAGGACCAGCTTCTCAACGTCCTAACATCCAATGCTTGTGGAAGAAATCCAACCTTCTTCAAAGCCTTCGGACACAATGAAGTTTTCGGGCTGAAGAGTTGTATACCAGAGGGAGGGACGGTGGTGGAGATAGTTGAGAAGGTTCCTGTTGAGGGTGCAGGGGTGGAGGAACAGGTTCAGTACAGACAGGAAGGGGTTCTCTATGTACACCTGCCTGACGGTCATCCTGTGATAACTGGTTCAGCGCCCAGTGATGATGAGAATTTACAGATTATGAGTGAAGAATGTGCTCCAGAGGAAATGACTCTCGATCCTCTTAGTCTCGAGGCCGAGATAATAATAGGAGATTCTGGTCCTCAGGAGGCTGATCTGGAGCTTGAGTGTGAATCTCAACTAAACCTCGAAGCGGACGAGCTCAAGAGAGGAAGAACTAAACCTAAACCAGACGAGGACATGGAGATAGTTACCATAGAGGACGACGAGAAACCTTCAAGTTCAAGACGACACAATCTTCGTCCTCAGAGAACCAACAAACATCTTCATGCTCTTAAACAGCAGGTTAAACGAAGGAAGAAAAATACCAATGTTGCAGCTGGGATTGCTCTACCCCAGAGAGTAACCTCTAGACGGTCTACTCTAGCTACAGGAGAAATTGAGGTTCCCTTCAAACCCTTCCTCTCCGAGCTGAACAAGAATCCTAAGACGATGAAAGAGGTTCTGAGCTCCATCCCTAACTTTAACCACAGAAAACTGAAGTTTAATAAGAACCCTAAAAAAGTGTCCTGTGCCCAAATGATACAGCAAACTAAGGAAGGATCAATAAACCTTGAAGCTCCCGAATCCATTCTTGGACAAGTAAACCTTAGAACTTTGTTAAACAAAAATACATTTTCCCGTCTTCCTCCTCTTTACCAGTTCAAGTTGATGCAGCTTCTCCCTCAAACAGATCAAATATATGATGAGACTCGAGGACTCCGTCTTAATTCATCAGCTTTCAATAATGAATTCTTTGCTAAAGCTTGTCAAGAGTGGAGAGAACGGTTACTACGCGGAGACTTTACTCCGGAGGCTTTACAGAAAGCTAAAAACGAGCTTGATAGTGATAAACGGAAATTTGATCCATGGAAATCAAAACATTTTGAGCCCCTGTGGGGTATGAAGAGAAGTTATGACTTAAATAATCTTATACCTAAACTAGACAAACTTGAGGACTCTGAACCCCTGGAGCTAAACTGTGATATTTTAAAAAGTGAAAAATCAGATGTGATAAAAGAACCAGTGGTTGGTAATGTTAATCTAGTTGAACCTGTCGTGGTGTTGCATGATGTCGGAGATGTGGAGACTGGGATGGATTGTGAAGAGGAGACCTTAATAATTTCTCCCAATAAATCTCCAAGGGTTACAGTGGCCGACACTACTGAGGAGATAGTAGATTTAGCTGAACCTGCTGCTAAGAGAAGAAAGCTGGAGTTTAATGATCAACATAAACCAGAGAAAACTTTTATCGATCCAATTCTAGAAATGGATTCAAGGTTTGATATTTTATTAGAAGAATCTCAGCAGGATCAGGGTAACAACTTAACAGATTCCTGCTCTGGTGTCAAGTCTGAACCAGAGCAAGAAGATTCAAGGCTAGATATTGAACCGGAGACAATTCTAACCAGATTCGAGGAAATAATTTCTGACAAGAATTTGAAAGAATGTTTGGAAATGGTTCAGAGCAGTTCAGTAGAGAATGAAACGATATTGTCTAGTCTAGTTGGGGATGTTAAGAAGAAGGAGAATGAATCTGATAAGGCTAATGATAATGATGAGGAGGAAACTGAATCTTATAAGAATAATGATAATGATGAGGAGGAGACTGAATCAAGACTAGAAGATAAACCTGGAAACAAGGAGGAAGCATATTTACCGAAGCAGATTGATTCAAGACAAAGTTCGTCCGAGGATTCAATACCTGCTCCTCATCTCACTCCAGAGGAAGCTTTTAACAGTCTTGACTCTGATGCCCACAGTGCCCCTCCGACCCTCTCCCCGAATGGATCTCATTTTGAAAACATTACATACGAAAATCCGGGAAGCATTATTTCAGAAAATCCGTCCGATGATGATAAATCGGTAAAGGCTGAATCTGAACTGAGTCAGACTAATTTGGATTATTTATCCCACAACCTGAGATTCAGTATAGACTCAGCAGATTCAAGCAATATCAGGAATAGTGTGGAGTCATCTGAGTCAGAGATAGAGGTTACAAAGGCTCCATGTTCTCAAGATAGTCAGAGCTCCAGGAGAACAGAAACCAGTAACCCGGAGAATGTGGTTACAATTGAGCAGGACGACTGCTCCTCAGAAGCAAATAATTCTGTAAATCCTGATACTGATGATCAAAGCACATTGGACAATTCTCCGGGTACAGAGGAAAGCACTAAGTCTTCTAGGTCATCACCAGCTCTTGATGTAGACGAGGTTGAAAACCATATACTAACCTTTGCTCACTCCAACTCCTCTTCATCTTGTTCTACCCCTACTCCCTCCCTCTCCAGTTCTACTTCTATTCCCACTCCATCCTCATACAGCTCTACTCCCACATCATCATATTATTTGCCTACTCCCACTCCATCTTTTTCAGGAAACTTCAAATTAACTCCACTCTCCAGTGTTACTAGTTCTAACCTTCAATCCACTCCTTCTAACCCTGGAGAAGCCAGATGTACTTTAACCTTGACACCCCAGCCTAGTGAACCATCAGGAGTATTTAAACCATCTGGAGGACACCAGAACATTCGTTTCAATAAACTTCCTTCTAACATCCAGCTCCCTACCGTACCTCTTCCTGTCTCAGATCTAGGTTTTATGGTGACAGCAGCAGATACATCTGAACCCAGTTCAACCATACAGTGGAGTTCATCATCTCCTGGTGTACCTGGAGCTGGATCAGGTGTCCCTCCTCCGACTCTATCCCGGAGCTCCCCTTCTCCTCTGTACTCAACCTGTTCCCAATCTACGGTTACTGTCACGGGTTCAACGAATACACATGGATCACAGGATATTAAGGGATCACAAGCATATCAGATAAAAGTAAGTATTTTTATTATTATTATGATTATTGTTATTATTATTATTATTATTATTATTATATAAAGTAGTAAAGTAACATTTTTAAATATTTCCAGGTTTCAAGAGCTGGCGGCGTAATTGAACCCACAGGGAGTATAAACCCTCACAGTTCTACAGGGAGTATAAACCTCCAGCGGTCCTATGAGATATGCAAGGCTGTAGTTGAGAAATCAGTAAACCGTGCTCAGGTTCAGAACCAGCTCCTACCTCCTCCCTCCAGCCCTCTCCCCCTCCATCTACCTCCAGGAATGATTCTCATCCCTAACGACAAGCAACCTAGATTCTCCAGTCAAACCTTTGCTATTCGAGGATTATCTGGAAATGGTTTGACCGGGATGAGAATACGGGTTCCTGTCTCCGGATCCCCGCTCTATCAGCAAACTTTAATCTCCCGACCCGTCCTTCCTAGTGCTGGTTCAATCTCTCTACCATGGACGGACACAGGAAATGGTAACGCCACTCCGTCCCAGGTCAGTCTCAGCAATTCTGGATTGATGTTGTCAAGCTCTCCACTAACCCTGATAAGTTCTAGTCCTGGTGTATCCTACCTGGAAACTTCCAACACATCAACAACAGTAAGTGGTCTAGTATTGAGTTCAACTAACTCAACCCATAGAGTGCAACCTATCTTTAATAATTCACCTTTCTTTTCTAATCTTTCCAATCTTTCTTCTTCTTCTTCTTCTTCTTCCTCGCACCTTTCCAGCACTCAGCACTCCTCTGCTGTTGGAGAACAGTTGGTACTCCGGTATCAGGTTCTTCCTTCTCAACTTTTGGGTTCTTCACCCGTCTACCTGCAATCCTTTTCTCAACCCGTCTCACCCATGCAATCTTTACAGGTTTCAGTACAGAACACATCTAACCGGTTGCAGGTCCGCAATCTACCTTCTCCATCCTCTCCTCGACCCTTTAACACCAATCTCCTGGTTCACCAGATCAATAAACCCCTGGTTCACCAACAGCTGTCCGGATTAAAACCTACGGTGATGTACAGAAGATTGAGACCAACCATGCAGAATGTCCAAACCTCACAATTTCTCCAACCCCAGCAAATCATTCTGAAACATTCTCCGGAGCAGTCGGTTCAACTTCTCTCCTCCAACTCTGGCGTAAAGACTGTGATGAAAACTACCCTGATCCCCCGGTCCACCTTCTCCGAGTCCCAGATCAACTCTATCTTGAAGCAGATGGTTCCCGAGCCTCCCAACCCTGGAAGCATCAATGTCGAAGAGAAAGAACGTGCTCAGGCTATGGCTGCCGTTGCAGTCTCTAACTACGAGGCTCATGGACCTGAAGTTCAGCTCCAGTCTGCAATATCACCAATACTCCAGTCTCAAGATCAAACTGAGACCCTGACACTGCACGCTGGAGAGGGTTCAAGTATGGAGAGTATTACAATTCCTGAGATTCCAGAAAGGTTCTTGGTTCCAAAGCTGTCGGAGCAAAACCTGACAGAAACCTTGAAGGTAGGTTTGCCTGTTCTTAATATTTATTATTGTGCATGCTTAAACACCACATTGTTTTGCACCTTACAGTTACATCATCCTAATTTCAACAAAATCAAAGATTAGACATCGCATTGGTTAGAAAAATTTGGTTAAAGATTGTCTTAAAGAGACTGTAAGCGTAATTTCGTGTGACCCTCTGTATGCAAAGATGAAACTAACCAATTCATAACATTACCCTTAAACCCTTTATCTGATCAATAATTTTTTTTAAAGTGTTAAATTCTGAAAATTCATTTATGTTTTCTCACAGTATGAATGCAAATGTCACTTTTGTAGAGAAACCACAATTGAAAATAGTCAATTTTCCAAATTATAAACATTGATGTATAATTTACAGTTGATCAGACAAAGCTTTTAAGGTTACCGTTGTGAATCGGGCATTGCGATCTTTGCATGTAGGGTCAATTAAATTTATTATAAAACAGTCACTTAGGCGGAAAAATTAATATATTTTTAGAAGAGAGAGGGTGGGGGAGGTAAGATTTTTTATTTAGGCGCTTATGGGGTTACTTTTAAGGGGGGATTAAAAGATTTGAAAAAAATTTAAAAGTTTTAAGAGATAGTTTGATAACTTTTATGAATTACAAAAAAATGTAGAATTGCGAAATAATTGTTTTGGAAAACATCTGTGATTAAATGGTTACTGAGAAATTAATTCATGATTTCGATTTGAAGTTAGAGACTAAATAATTTGGACCTAAATGTAATTTTTTTAAAAATGTTGACACACTGCTTGTGTGTAAAACTTCAATTCCAACATGGCCAGCTTTTAAGAGTTAGAGCAGTTCCGCCCAATAAATTTCTATTCATTCAAATATTTAAACTTTAAAAACACAATTTTTTTCCTAACTCTTAAATTACGTTTGGGTTATTTTATCTAATTTTGTATTTCTTGTAAGGAGATCACTAAACAAATAGAAAAAAAAAACAATCTTTTGTACAAATAAAGCGCAAAACAAAATTAGGAAAATAACTTAATCTTTGGGTAAAAAAGATAAAGAAGGGTGTAAAAACTTGTCATTTTTCATTTTTCATTGAACATCAAAATCAGTGAAAATGTATATCTTGAAACTGAACTAAAAGAAAAAGATTACCTCTTAGCAAGTATTTTTTTAACTATTCATTTTAAATGATTCTTTGGTTTACAAGTGTTCCATGCTTGTCAATCTGTAGAGTGGTATGTCAGATTTACAACAGTACCCTTAAATATTTACTGGCTCAATTTTTCAAGCTGAAAATGTATGCTTTTTAATTTATTCGTAAAAAAACTTTGTATATAAGCTGTTTTATATTTCAAAAATACTTTTATTTATTCTCCGGAAGTCAAAGAAAATAAACATTTTCATTCGAACTGCGTTTGACATAAAATATTCAAAATTCTAGTTTGTGAACTATGTAGTTTACAGTGTGCAGTGTGCACTATAGACCACAGTACGCTCTAGTTCCAGACAAAAGAGGGAACAGATGTAAATCAGACATACCACTCATAAAATTGAGGGTCAGTTGAAATTAGGTCTAAACAGTACTTTTTATTACTTTTTTATTTTGTTTTTAGATGATTTCTCAGTCTGGGATGAACCTAGCTCCAGGTAGATATGTTCTCATTCAGAACCAAGCAGGTCAACTCATTCCTCTCCCAGCCAGCCAGATACTTCCTCTTCAAGCTAACCAGAGACTTGCTGTACCATCCTCACAGATAACAGCTGCATCATCCTCGAAGTGTACTGCTGTACCATCTTCATATATTTCAGCTGTACAATCGTCACAGATTTCAGCTCTACCATCTTCACAGATTACAGCCGTGCCAACCACAACGATCTCAGCTGAACAATCATCACAGATAACAGCTGTAGCATCTTCAGAGATTTTAGCTGCACCATCCTCACAGATTTCAGCTGTACCAGCCTCACAGATAACAGCTGTTCATGACAGCCAGATACTTCCTCTTCAAGCTAACCAGAAACTAGCTGTACCATCTTCACTGATTCCAGCCAATGCATCATCACAGATTCCAGCTGTACAACTATCACCAATTCCAACTTTACCATCCTCACAAATTTCAATTGTACCATCTTCAATGATTACAACTGTTCCATCCTTAGAGGTTAAAGATGTAGACTCCTCACATATTTCTTCAGCTGTACCATCCTCTAAGTCTTCCTCTGTTCCAACCTCTCAGATCTCACTTGTCCCACCTTTAACTCTCCCAACATTAACTCAACCTACCCTTTCCCCAAGTAGTCATATTAATGTTGTTCCAGTTACACATGTTCAAACTGTTCCATTAACCCAGGATATCACATCTACACAGATCTTATCTGTCCCATATACTAAAGTTCCAAGCGTCCCACCAACTGCAGTTCGTAATGTCCCACCAACCCCTGTTCAAGGATTCCCGCCATCTCAAGTTCTCGAGGTTCAATCAAATCAGTTGTTGATTACAATGGAGAAAATTGAACAAGATCTATCCACTGTTTCTCCAATATTAGAATCATTAGATTCTTCTGAAAATACTTTACAAGCAATAAATACGGTTAATCAAGTCATTGATACAGGTTCTAACATTTCTTCTGCCATAGACGAACATAAATCTAATTCGGAGCCTTCAACGCCTGGTTTACCTCTTTCAGCTGAACTAGTTTCTCCTTCAACAAAGCCTACGTCTATTGTAGTTGAACAAGTTTCTCCTGAATTAGAACAAGTCTCGAATTTATTCGCTGAAATAGAATCTACTCCATCAAATCATTCCTCTCCTCAAGGAGAAGAAGGTCTAAAGCAAGAAACAGATTCTTCGGGAACAGATTATCTAACAGAAACAGATCATCTAACAGAAACGGATCATCTAGCAGAAACGGATCATCCAACAGAAACAGATAATCCAACAAAAAAAGATCATATAACAGAAAAAAATCATCCTAGAGAAACAGATATATCACCGGAAAAAGACCAGTCTAAGGAAATATTACATTTTCCTTCTGCAGAACAATCTGGATTTTCAAAAGTAGACACAAAAACTTCTTTTCAAGCAGAAATAAGTTCAATCTCAGCAGAAATAATGTCTCCTCCAGCAGAAGTGGGTTCTTTTCCAGCAGAAATACGTTCTCCTCCAGCAGAAATAGGTTCTCCTCCAGCAGAAATAGGTTCTCCTCCAGCAGAAATAGGTTCTCCTCCATTGAAAGAAATAGATTCTCCTCCAGCAGAAATAGGTTCTCCTCCGGCAGAAATAGGTTCTCCTCCAGCAGAAATAGGTTCTCCTCCATCAGAAATGGGTTTTCCTTTGAAAGAAATAGATTCTCCTCCAGCAGAAATAGGTTCTCCTCCGGCAGAAATAGGTTCTCCTCCATCAGAAATAGGTTCTCCTCCATCAGAAATGGGTTTTCCTTTGAAAGAAATAGATTCTCCTCCAGCAGAAATAGATTCTCCTCCAGCAGAAATAATTTCTCTTCCAACAGAATTTTTGTGTTCTTCAGCAGAAATAATGTCTTCCTCCACAGAACCCGTGATTTCTTCTGGAGAAAAGATCTCTCCTTTTTCAGAAATACTGAAGTGTTCAACAGAACTAGACCCTCCAGCAGAATTTACATCTCCTCCAGCAGATCAATTATCTCCTCCAGTAGAACAATTATCTCCTCCAGAAGAACAGTTATCTCCTCCAGCAGATCAATTATCTCCTCCAGTAGAACAATTATCTCCTCCAGAAGAACAATTATCTCCTCCAGTAGATAAATTATCTCCTCCATTAGAACAAATATCTCCTCTAGCAGATCAATTATCTCCTCCAGCAGAACAAATATCTCCTTTAGCAGAACAAATATCCCCTACAGCAGAACAAATATCTCCTCCATTAGAACAAATATCTCCTCCAGTAGAACAAATATCTCCTCCAGCAGAAAAAATATCTCCTCCAGCAGAACAAATATCTCCTTCAGCAGAACAAGTATCTCCTCCAGCAGATCAATTATCTCCTCCAGCAGATCAATTATCTCCTCCAACAGATCAATTTTCTCCTCCAGCAGATCAATTATCTCCTCCAGCAGATCAATTATCTCCTCCAACAGATCAATTTTCTCCTCCAGCAGAACAATTTTCTCCTCCAGCAGATCAATTATCTCCTCCAGCAGAACAATTTTCTCCTCCAGCAGAACAATTTTCTCCTTCAGCAGAACAGATATCTCCTTCAGCAGTAAAATTATCTCCTCCAGCAGAACAAATATCTCTATCAACAGAACCAGTTTCTCATATAGTAGAACAAGTTTCTCACACAGAAGAACAAGTTTTCCATACACCAGAACAATTTTCTTACATAGAAGAACAAGTTTATCACACAGAAGAACCAGTTTCCCTTCCAGAAGAACCGGTTTCTCATACAATAGAACAATTTTCTTACAAAACAAATCAAGTTTCTAACTCAGAAGAGCAAGTTTCTCACACAGAAGATCCAGTTTCTTCCATAGGAGAACAAGTTTCACCCACAGCAGAACAAGTTTCACCCACAACAGAACAAGTTTCTCACAAAGCAGAACAAGTTTCTCACACAGCAGATCAAGTTTCTCACAAAGTAGAACAAGTTTCTCATCCAGAAGAACAAGTTTCCTCTCAGCCAACTTCTTCCCAACTCAAAACTCCCCAATTCCAGGTTCCAAGTATATCTGAACCTACTCAACCCCAGACTCAAAGTATATCTGAACCTACTCAAACTCAACTCCAGGGAACAAGTTTATCTGAACTTACTCCTGCTCAACTCCAGGATACAAGTATATCTGAACCTACTCCTACTCAACTCCAGGCTACAAGTTTATCTCAATCTACTCCTACTCAACTCCAGGTTCCAAGTATATCTGAACCTACTCCTACCCAACTCCAGGGAACAAGTTTATCTGAACCTACTGCTACTCAACTCCAGGATACAAGGTTAGCTGAACCTACTCCTCATCAACTACTGCCTCCAAGTATATCTGATCCTACTCCTCATCAACTACTGGCTCCAAGTATATCTGAACCTACTCCTCATCAACTACTGGCTCCAAGTACATCTGAACCTACTCCTCATCAACTACTGGCTCCAAGTATATCTGAACCTACTCCTCATCAACTACTGGCTAAAAGTATATCTGATCCTACTCCAACTCAATCCCAGGCTACAAGTTTATCTATACCTCCTCCCACCCAAATAACAACACCATTACAATCTAGTAGAGACCATTCCGTAAATATTTACCAATCTACATCTAAATCTGATTCTTCTCTTCCTAACATTTCATTGGAATCTGCTGCATTTTCTCCTTCAAGCTCCATTGATCCCCCCTTTTCAACAAGTGTACTGGAACCAACTCAACCTCAGGCTATAAATGCACCTGAATCTACAAGTAAGGATGAATCTGAACCGACTGCGCCATATTCTCCAAGCTTAAGTCCTGATCAAAACCTAGAAATAGATGAAGATCGAGCTACCGATCCTGTTGAGCCCGCTCCAGAACCTATCAAACAAACTGTCCTAGCTCCACAACCAAAACCTGTCCGTCGACCCGTCTCTACAATCCTGATTAAACCAAAGCCAAATAAAGGAAACAAGATGATGCTGAAATCCTACGGTGTTCCCCTTCTCCCGAAGCCCCCGAGCATGACACAGAACGGCGTGAACCCATGTGTCTGTAACATAAAGGCAATGGTTGCTTGCCAGAACTGTGGTATATTCTGCCATGATGATTGTATCAGTCCTAGTAACCTTTGCCTTACCTGTCTGATCAGATAGAATCCTTTAACCTTAGAAATTTATAGATCAGGTTAAGCAGGAATAATCCATCATAAGCTGTTCGTTCTTGTCAGGGAATACAGCCCCTCAGATACTGGCTACTTCGTTTCACTATACATGGAAAACCTGGAACAAAAATTTATTCGTAAAATTTATATCAATGAAATTCATACTAAATCTGTTCTGTTATATATTTATTTGTCGGCTCGTTGGTATCGTCATGATAATAAACACAATATAGAAATTTTACTTTGATAAAGGACTAGAGGGAGTACAGTACAAATGAACGACTAGAGAGGGAGTACAGTACAAATGAACGACTAGAGAGGGAGTAAAGTACAGATGAGGGACAAGAGAGGGAGTAAAGTAAAGATGAAGGAACAGAGAAGGAGTAAAATAAAGATGAAGGCCTAGAGAGGGAGTAAAGTAAAGATGAGGGAGTAAAGAAGATGAAGGACTAGAGAGGGAGTAAAGTAAAGATGAAAGACTAGAGAGGGAGTGCAGTACGAAGATGAATGACTAGAGAGGGAGTAAAGTAAAGATGAAGGACAAGAAAGGGAGTAATGTAAAGATAAAGGACAAGAGATGGAGTAAAGTAAAGATGAAGGACAAAAAAGGGCGTAAAGTAAATATGAAGGACAAGAGTGGGAGTACAGTAAAGATGAAGGACTAGAGAGGGAGTAAAGTACATATGAGGGACTATAGAGGGAGTAAAGTAAAGATGAAGGACAAGAGAGGGAGTAAAGTAAAGATGAAGGACAAGAAAGGGCGTAAAGTAAATATGAAGGACAAGAGTGGGAGTACAGTAAAGATGAAGGATCAGAGAGGGAGTAAAGTAAAGATGAAGGACAAGAGAGGGAGTAGAGTAAAGATGAAGGACTAGAGAGGGAGTAAAGTAAAGATGATGGACAAGAGAGGGAGTAAAGTAAAGATGAAGGACAAGAGAGGGAGTAAAGTGAAGATGAAGAACAAGAGAGGGAGTAAAGTAAAGATGAAGAACAAGAGAGGGAGTACAGTAAAGATGAAGGACAAGAGAGGGAGTAGAGTAAAGATGAAGGACAAGAGAGGGAGTGAAGTAAAGATGAAGGACAAGAGAGGGAGTAAAGTAAATATGAAGGACTATAAATACCACGTATTGCGTAGATAAAACGAGCTAAAGTAATGTCCAATGTATACAATTATAATAATAGAATTTAATACGTTTAAGAGAAAACTGGACATTTATTTTATATAAAAGATTAATATAGATGGAATAATGATGATAATTTAATAGAATTTTTAATGAATAAAACTTTTCTCTAGAAAATTAGGGATTTAGTAAATTATATAGAAATTTGTATACAATAAAAGAATATTAAGTGTTTGTCATTGTTACAGATTATATTTTTTTTATTTTTTTTTTTATTTTAGTTTTTAACAATGCATAAATCAAATAAATGAAGGCCAAAGCATGATGCTCACACGTCAGCACACACCCTGTCACAGTTCTTGTTGTACTTCATTCTCTGCACTACACTTTTATTTTCAAATTTTCTATCCATGATTTAATATCCATCATGTTCTTGGTTAAATTTTGAAAGAGAGGTTTTTTGGACGTTACAGATTATACAGATTGAACAAAAAATATATAAATTGTTGCTACAGGATCTTTTAATATTTACAGTCTCCATTGTTTGATTCACCGACAAAGGGTCAAACGACAAGGGGTCAAAAACGCGTCAAAGGGTCAAACGACAAAGAGTAAAAAAAATGCGACAAAAGGGCAAATTTTTTTTTAATTTTGACGGTTAGTATTTTTTTAATTATTAATTAAGGTTAGGTCAGGTACATTCTGGGCCGAGCGCTGCGCCTAGAACAGACTGGGGAGCCGAGCGCTGCAGCCACGGGTTAGGTTAGCTAAGACACTTTCTGGCCCGAGCGCAGCGGCTAGGACAGGCTAGGGGGCCGAGCGCTATGGCCACATGGTCAATTATATCCATTTATTTATTATTATTTAGGGTTAGGTTAGGTTAAGACACTTTCTGGGCCGAGTGCTGCGGCTAGGACAGGCTAGGGGGCCGAGCGCTATGGCCAAATGTTCAATTATATCCATTTATTTATTATTATTTAGGGTTAGGTTAGGTTAAGACACTTTCTGGGCCGAGCGCTGCGGCTAGGACAGGCCAGGGGGCCGAGCGCTGCGGCCACGGGTTAGGTTAGTTAAAACAATTTCTGGGCCGAGCGCTGCGGCAACATGGTCAATTATATTGCCAACCCGACCATTATGGAAGCCAGAATCAGACTAAAGTTTTAAATCTTTAAAAAAGTTTGGCGGATTTTTGTGATTAAAATTGCGAGTTTCCTATGAATCAAATCAAAAAATATTTTTATCATTTTGACCTTTTGTCGTTTGACCCTTTGTCGCACTTTTGACCCTTTGTCGTTTGACCCAGTGTCGTTTGACCCTGTGTCGTTTGACCCTGTGTCGTTTGACCCTGTGTCGTTTGACCCTTTGTCGTTTGACCCTGGGTCGTTTGACCCTTTGTCGGTGAATCCATGGTTAGAAGCAGTTTTACATGATAAAGTGACCTTCTCATTTTTCAATTTTTACCACAAACTCTTCCTATATCTTTACAATCTTTGCAACCCAATGTAGACCTTTCATATTTCAAATCATTAATTCTGATGGATGAAATATTTTAATTATGAAATATCAAATGTGTAAAACATTAGGGGGCAAAGATATAGAGATGAAAAAAATTTAATTGGCTAATAAAATTACGAAATTTCTTGTTGTGTCTGTTAAAACTTTTGAATTTGAGAGATTAAGCTGTAAATTTAAGTTTTAAATCTAATCTGAAATAACGAGAGACTTTTTATAACGATTTAAATTAGTGTCTTAGGACTTAGGAGCGGATTTACTATTCAAAAATTCTGACCAAATACAGATTATTATTTGATTTTATTCTCTAAAGATTTCTATTCTTAAACGTTTCGTCTGATCAAGAATAAAAAAATATCCACAGGCTGTAAAGAAGATGAGCGTCGGCTTACATTTGAGACGCGGCTCAAATATGTTTGGTTCCACTTAATGTTTCAATGTTTTAAGATTTAAACAGGTGCTCAATTGAAACCAGTTTTTGGCGGATTTGAGACGCGGCTCAAATTCAATAAATTCGGACTCAAGTTTCTCTTTTTTAAATTTAAATAATATCAATTAGGGTTTCTCTCTAAACATGAATCGCACATATCTGCTTTAAGAAACAATGAGGTTTAAATTCAGAATTAAACAGTATTCACTTTTTAAATTTAGGAAAAAATGATATCTTACACATTATTGATCAGAGAAAGTTTGAAAAGGGGTATATTAATTATTTCCAAATTTGTTCTCAATTATTTAAAAAAAAGTAATTAAGCGTTCAAATTCAAACCGTAGAAAAAACAAAAATAAAAAAACCGGGATAGAGATAAAATACAGCTAACACCCAAAAACATCATAGGTTCGTAAGTATTCCAAATCAAAAACAAGGGTTTGGTTTAGAGTTATGGTCCAAGTGCAGCCGTAGTATATTTGAATTTCCGAGCCGGGTCAACCTTTCCGGTTCCAGTTTGTACTGTATCGCCCGGACATTGGGTAAATAAAGCAGACACTCAATAGGACTAGCCGGTGCAACTAGGTTGATGTGGGTTGGCCCTAAATCACGTCAAACTAAAGTAAATTACACGTAAGATCAAAATGTTTATTAGATCAGACAGGTTCTATTATTGAAAAGCTATTGAGAAGAACGAAGAATGTCTAGCGTGAAACCTGATAAAGGAATTGAGTCTTTGTAACAAACTCTGATTTTCTAATGCCTCTATTTTTTTCACCTGATGGAGTAAACCTTTGATATTTCAAACTTAGATTCTCTCATCTAGCAGAATTCATAGATTGAAATATCTAAGGTCTACGGCATTGGGTTGCGAAGATATAGAGATTAAAAAATCATAGTTTGTGACAAAGACTCAATTCCTTTGCTTTGTTACGTAAAATAAAAATCAAAACTAGAGGAAGTACGAGGTCATAAAGTCGTACAAGTAATGTTGCAAAGTTTTAACCTTTGGCTTCTGTCTAGCTAAGAGTGAAATATTTTTATGAATGCTTTCTATCTATCTATCTATCTATCTAAATATTCTATGGCTGTATCTATCTATCTATCTATCAGAATAATTTATTACTGAAAATATGAAAATGAAGTTGCTTTGAAATACAATATTGCTCAAAAATTATTAGACTGAAGCAATGTTTATTTCAACACAAATCATTGATTTGGATATTTCAATACATATACAATTTCCCACCCTCTCGTTAACAGTAACTATGGTGCATAATAGGTATAGTTTTTTATTTTTGTAAATCGAGAAAATGTTTAAGGTATGATAAAAAAGTCCTCCAGAGCATGAAAATTTACTCGAAGTATAACGATACTAAATTTTTAGTGCGCTTCGCGCCCATCTTCTATTTCTACTTTTAAGTGTGGCTCTGTGACTGAAAGCATCTTCTTCTTGTACAATATAAAACAATAACAAAAAAAATCGCAGATTTAATAATTTTTTTCACTAATTATCAAAATTTAACAAAAAATCAAAAACTTTTGGGCACAAACGCGGACAGACAGACAAGCAAAGTCTATATATATATAGATTATGAAAAATATACCTGTAGTATTGAATAGGTATTGAATATACAGATATTAATTACATAACTAAATAATACAAGGATATCAAGGATATCAGGTTTTGGATCAAAACAGTTTGAAAATTTGAACATAGGCCCGAATGTAATTATTTAATATTCAACAGTCCATTACTCAGTTCTTTTAAGCGAATACGTACTCGTGATTTAAATTAGAATACCTTTTTCATATACCACTTTTTTATATACCGCACTTTTTTTAGATAACACTTTTTTATATACCACTTTTTTAATATACCATTTTTTATATACCATTTTTTTATAAACCACTTTTTTTATTTACCACTTTTTCATATACCACTTTTTCATATACCACTTTTTTTAAATACCACTTTTTTATTTACCACTTTTTGTATATACCACTTTTTTGTCGGTTATACATATATTGTAAAATCTTTTTACTTTTGCGCTGGAAAACAACTTTTTTAACATTTATTTCTGCGTATTAATCTTTACTTGTAAATTGTATGCATTAGTGAGTCAGATGAGAAAGGGCCCACAGGGGTGCAAAAAAAAATATGGTCGAAAAGTGGAAAAAATTCAGTTAAATAAAATACTTTTAAAAACATCTCACGCAAAGTGTATATAATCTAAAAATTATCATTTCCTCTGAATAAAGTATCACACCTTGTTTGACATTAGTATTTGTGTTTTTGCGATTAGAACACTGTTAAATGTATATATATTGTTTTAAACCAGACTTCTGAATAAAAGTATACGAAGAGTGGATAGTAAACTTGGGATTAACTAATACATTCCACGTTGGTTCTTGTGAATAGAGGCTTCAAACTATCATCAAAACAGGGTTAAATATAAACTTTAGTATAACGTTTAGAAATAATGAGAAGGAGGGGGGGGGCAATGCGAACTGACGCGGCCCTGAGGGGCCTCTTTCCATCTTCTTTTTGTTTATTTTTACAATCCCAGACTGAAAACTAAAATATTTATATAAATACAGGCCTCTGCCCTATTCTTGGATTGGAGCCAAATAAATTTTGTATTTTTGATACAATTTTACATGGAACATTTTTTTACGGTTTTGCATTCATTTATTAAAAAACTCGGAAACAGTCTATACATTACAACGCTTGAAATAAAAACTAACATCTGAAGTTGTTTTAATTCTATTCTCGAATTCGAAACTTAATTTATAAATCACTGTAAATTAATCTTTCATCAAAATCCTTACGGATTCAATTATTTTTATTCATTATCGAATAAAACGTTCGAAGCTTTTTGAATTGTGATTCTCTGAAAAAAACGGATGTTTGGTTTAGCCATTCTTAGAAAAAATTTAAATATATCCGTCAATTGGAAAACGTTTGAAATAGACATGATAAGGGTATTCTGAAACCAGATCTAATAAATAGCAATAAGTAGTTGAACTGCGTAGGCTAAGTTGAACCTCTTCTCTAGACAATACTATCTAAATATTTGTACCACGGTATAAAATATGTGTAGATAACAAATCTTAATTTATCAATATATGTTCACTGAAATATTTTGGCTTTTGTTTTTGTTTTGTGTAAAAGTGGTAAAGAAAGAATTGTGAAAGGGATTTTCATAATTTTTTTTAAAATTTGTGCATAATTGTTTAAAAGCAGATTCATTTGTATCAGAATCAACACTTATCCATTCACTACAGTTTGGAAACCCAGCTTTGTCTAGAGTTTTCCTTGTACAAGTAAACCAAGTCAATTTAGATTTTTGAAATCAAGCTAAGAACAAACATTCCCCTAATCAAAATATGAGGCAAATCGGTTTTAGGGTTCCTGAGTTATGATTGGACATCCAAACAAACAGAGATTACTACTTTATATATATATATATATATATAGATACTACGAGAGATGAATATAGATTAGAACAAGAACAAAATAGAAAAATGAAATATATAAATACACAAAAACTAATGTTTGTATCTATAAATATTAAATGTAAAACCAAGATGACAATGTATGAATGCAAGATTGATTTATGTAAAACGATGAGCTGTAATGGAAACCAAGTTGAATAACAATTAAAGAATATGTTTTGATGTTTGATTAATGGGCAATCAAACTCATATTTAATGTCCCTCTTCTTATCTTTCGCGTTGGTTATATCCATGCATCTTCAATCCTTAGTCAACAGATTCAGATGTCGTTATGATTCAGCAAATTTTTCTACTTATTTATTGTCATGTCACCATTAGCAGCTCTTTTAAATCCAAAACAAGCAGTTTATTACTTCTAATGACGAACCAATTTTTGTGATTGCAGGCGTAATTTCATTTGTAGAGTGGCGTGTCTGATTCACAACTGTACCTTTTAAGCCTGTAAACTGATCATGAATGACGGACATATTCTAATTAATCAAAAGATACATTTGTAATTTTTGATATCTTTGATTGCAACCTGTTTTAAATCTTTTACTATTTACTTTCTAGAAGTCGCAAAGAATAAATATTTTCATTCAAATCTTTTAAAACCGCGTTATACTCTCTAGAAATTAAAAACAAGGTACGCTAGATCGTACACTCCGGTTATTAAACTCAATTTTAGAGATAAACACACGGACTACTCTGTCTTCAATGATCAGACACAGGTTTAAAGGGTACCGTTGTGAATACCGGGCCACCTTTTTTACGTTGTCTGCCGTGTATGAATTATGGCAGATGTAAAGTAATGACATACTTCACGATTGTTTTCTTAAAGGAATTGAATCTTTGCAACAAACTTTGATTTTCTAATCCCTTTATCTTTAGATTCCAATGTCGTAAACCTTTGATATTTCAAACTATGAGTTCTGTTAGATCCAATAATATAAGTTTGAAATATCAAAGGTTTACGACATTTGATTTCAAAGATATAGGGATTATAAAATCAGAGTTTTCTGGCGCATGAATTCTTTGAGAAAATATTGTGTAGCGGTAAGATGTCGATCCACAATATAATCAAAATAATGCGTTGATTTGAAATTTGACTCGCAGTAAACAAAACTGAAGAAAAATATCTTAAATTTGATTTAAATAATTGCCTGTGTACTAAAACACTGTTAAATGTATATATATTGTTTTAAACCAGACTTCTGAATAAAAGTATACGAAGAGTGGATAGTAAACTTGGGATTAACTAATACATTCCACGTTGGTTCTTGTGAATAGAGGCTTCAAACTANTATTGACGATTCTCCCTCTCTACTTTAAAAGATTTCTTACTAGATTATGAAACAGTGATAACCAGAAAACTCTGGAATAGGAAGACGAAATTAAAGCAATATTGAAGTGCATTTGATGTTATTACAAAGCAAATAGCTTTACCAGTAAGTTATTAAATTATTGATAAAGTAAAATGGGTCTGTTTACACTGCACAAATCCTGTGCTGCTTGATCATTGAACAATTTAAAGTCTTACCTTGAGTCTAAAAGTCGACTTACTATTCCAGAGTTTTCTGGTTATCACTATACGTATAATGTTTAATTTGAAATCATGTGATTTGGGATCAGATTTGGGATCAGATTTAGAGATCAGATTTGGAGATCAGATTTGGAGATGCGCAAGGTTCAATTTGGTGGCGCACCAAATTGAACCTTGCGTGTATTTTTATTTAACTTTTAATCAGAACAAACTCATTACAGTTCAGCAGAAGGAAATATTTCCATTTACTGATAGCGCTGATTGAAGGATTTATCTCAAATTGGATGATGAGATGGATAAAAAGATAGATGTTACCGCCATACTATTTCTATTGGTTCAGAATAGAAAACAAACACAAACTGAACCCTGATTGAATCAGGCTCTAATGGACTCGGCATACAGGAGAGCAACCCCTAATATTTGCATGTGCAATATAAATAATGTTGATCATTGCATTCTCAAATATATTTTAATATGCTAAAGAGGATTTATTTGTTTGACTAAATGGACTGTAAGCCTACTTTTAAGTGACAAAGATTCTAATTCACAATAGTACCCTTTATTACACCTGTATGCCGAGTTCATTAGCGCCTGATCCAATCAGGGTTCAGTCATGTGTTTAGTGTCTATTCTGAACCAGTAGAAATAGTATGGCGGTAACATCTATCTTTCTATCTATTTCATTATCCAATAAGAGATATGAATCCTTCAATCGGCGCTATCAGTAAATGGAAATATCTACTTCTACTGAACCTATAGTGTTTAAAGCTGTGTCTGATCATGTATGGATGAGATACCCATGTAAATAGTTTTGAATATTGACTATCATAATGAGACAAAGGTTTAAAGGATATCGTTGTGAACCTGGCATTGACATCTTGGCATGGGAGGGTCACTTGAAATTACAATTACTTTAAATAGTGTCGAACTTGTCATAACTTGTATTTTATTAAACTATTTTTTTTAGCAAATATTTACTCTTATTTAACTGGCTGTGCACTGTAAAGGTTGCTTGAAAAAGAGAAGATAAATATAGTAAATAATAGATTTAGATTCGTGCAGTGTTTTTCTACCATTTCAAGTTGGGAGGAAAGAAAGTATTATTTTGACATTTAGTTTTACAATATGAAATATCAACATTAATTATTTACAAGAAAATATAGTTTCCTGTCTTATTAATGAAGGCTCGGCTCACGGGTTTTAATACTTTTTTTTATAAATATTTTATCTGTTTCATCATGTAGATATTTAATATATATCCATTTCCTAGGCTTTCAAATAAAATATTTTTGATTTCCACATACAGTTTAAACAAAACACAGATGTAGTTATTAATGATATTGATTAGCAATTACAGAAATTCATATTGGCTAGAATTTATCCATTTACTAAGGCTTTTAAGTTAAATATTTTCATTTCTTCATAAGTTTAAAAAACACAAATATTGATAATTGATAATATTGACTAGCAATAACAGAAATTCAAAACGGCTGGATATTAGAAACAGCTGATGTGGTTTCTCTACAAAATTTACTTGTGCATTTCTACTGCAGGAAAACATATAATGATAATCAGAATTAAACACTTTCAAACCTAGAAAAAAAGACAATATGTTCCATGATTATTAAT
Organism: Eurytemora carolleeae; assembly: GCF_000591075.1. Classification (NCBI taxonomy): domain Eukaryota; kingdom Metazoa; phylum Arthropoda; class Copepoda; order Calanoida; family Temoridae; genus Eurytemora; species Eurytemora carolleeae. Next base: position 636,339 of record NW_019396045.1, read on the forward strand.
CAGATGAAGGTTTTAATGGATCGGTTCATCCGTATTGACGTTTAAATTGGATACAAACAAAAAGACAAGCAGAGTTAATAAGGATGCTTGGGTGATAACAAATGTATAGTTGGATGAGGGTGAAACTTAGTTATTGTTAAGAAGAGATTTAAACCCCTGAATAACGCGAGGAAAGAAAATTGACTTGATATTTTCCTAAACCTTCCACACCACATTTAGTTCGGATACACCTTAGGTCGGTTTCCTTTTTTCAGTTTCCATAGCATAAAAGAAGGAAGCAGAGTGGATAAAATAAAGTTTAAAATCAAATCATTTTTTTCAAAACTTCTTTAAACTATCGAATTATATTTTAATTATGGTTTATTGCATACATACACCCAATTCTTTCTATCAATAATATATTAAGTAGAAATATCTGGCGTTGCCCTTGCCTATCATTCTTTTAATAATACATTTGACTCTCATTCTCAGCTCTTACATACGCTCTAGGCTTTAGATACGTTTTCGGTTTAAACATTATATTATTGATCACGTTGTGATTCAAAAGTTGCAAGGTCTCACGTAAATATTTACCCGCATTGTCCCAATTACTTCTTCTAAACTAACGCTAGAGAGAAGTGCTTTATAGCCCTATAATGTAAATGCCTGAGATTACCTAAAGTAAAAATGATAAGTAAGATAAAAGCCTAGGCGTACCGACCCTGTAAACTCGACTGTGGCTTTAAATTTGATGCAATTTTTTGTAGCTGCAGTCTTGAGCTATGTGAGGTACGCGAACAAATAAAAAATAAAACTGACAGGTTTAGATATTTTTGAATAGAATAGAATAGAATAGAATAGAATAGTTATAGGATAGGATAGAATAGAATAGAATAGAATAGAATAGAATAGAATAGAATAGAATAGAATAGAATAGAATAGAATAGAATAGAATAGAAAGAATAGAATAGAATAGAATAGAATAGAATAGAATAGAATAGAATAGAATAGAATAGAATAGAATAGAATAGAATAGAATAGAATAGAATAGAATAGAATAGAATAGAATAGAATAGAATAGAATAGAATAGAATATAATAGAATAGAATATAATAGAATAGAATATAATAGAATAGAATAGAATAGAATAAAATAGAATAGAATAGAATAGGATAGAATAGAATAGAACAGGATAAAAGGGTACAAAAAAGACAGGTGCAGAAGGGGAAGAGTCGTGAATATTTAATATATATAATGTTTGCATCCCTCCTCATCTCTTCCTCACGTGAAACTAACTTTTATCGTATACATATTTTCCAAAAGATACGTAATAACCTTATGCTTAGTACTAGCTTGGGAACCCAGCGTTGTCCAGGTTACTCCCGCCTTTTAATCGCACTTGAGTTACTTCTGTCTTTTAATCGCACTTGAGTTACTTCCGCCTTTTACTCGCACTCGGTCTTAATCTATAATTTTAGTTCTTTTTTCCCTAAAAATCGACCCACTTAACTTAAAATCTCTAAACAAAAGCTAAGAAATCTCCCGTGGTTCTCCCGAGTTCCTCGATCAAAATTTGAGGCAAATTTCTCCAGGGGTTCATAAGTTATGATCGGACAAACAAACAGACAGACACCCAAACAGAGATTACAACTTTATATAGTTAGATATTTCTATTTTACTACTTAAACGTAAAGCTTACCAAGAAATGAAAATACGTAAAATCGTTTATTGTTGAAAATGGGGTCGAAAGTAAAGGCTGATTTACCCTGTCCTGTCAAAATGGAATATTTGGCAGGTTAAAAATAGTTTAAATTCGTGATAATAAATGATTAATTTTAATCTTAATTTAACCCACGTTATTAAATAGTTAGAAAATGAATGAATCATTGAATGCAAAATTTCTAAGAAACCTTATTTTTAGGTTGTTATCTTTATCATACAGGGCCGGATACCCATAAAAAGGATATTTAGTTAAATATGGTAGAGATTTTTCGCATTTTATAATCGCAATGTTTTCATCAAATATTCATTAAATCTCCTACTTTGTTGGTAAGGAATCATTAAATTAAAACCCTAAAGACTGGACCCTTCTCTCCTCTAAACTTTGGTTTATTTCAAGTGCCGGGCTGGCTTTTGAGCAGCTTGAGCAAGCTGTACAGTACACGCACAGACTAAGGCAGTACACCAAATGAATCAGTCCTTCTTGGGAGATTGTAGTCTACCCCCCCCCTTCCCACGCCGCTATTCAAAAAGAGGAAATTTGACGCATTGTATCCATAAACAATTTAACTATTAATATTTACAAAATTTCTGCAAAACCTCCTTGGCAAGATGGCCTGACCTAATCGCAGCGCTTGGCCCAGAAGTGTTTAACCTAACTAAGGGGAAAGGGCTGGTATAATACTGGAATGTGGTTCGGTCTAATCAGTTAATGATAATATTTTTGGGTCGATGTGAATTACAATCTAATCTACGCGGTATTCGTCCAGGAACCGAATTTCATGAATTTGAGCTACGTCACTGAATTACCTACTGCCAGTTCAAATTTGAACCACCGGATTTAAAGTTAAAGATTAAGGAAGATCGATGATTTAACTTTGAACCGGCGGTAGGCAGTTCAAATTTATTAAATTTGATCCCAGATCATCCTGGAACCAGATTTAATGAATAGTTCAACCACTTCGCTACAGCTTGAACAAGACTGGCGAACAGGAGAAGTGGTTGAACTAAGTGGTTCAACTAACAAGTTCTCGCAGTTCATTAAATCTAGTCACGGGTTCACATTTTTCGATCCATATACCAACAGGACTGAATTAAAGTATAAATTAATTATAAAGATTACTATTCCTTTAAAATCATGGAAAAATTAACCCTAGTTCTGGAATTTTTAAACTGTGGTCTGCTTTCAAAATCAACAATTTCCAGTCAGATTTCAATTTATGAAATGCAAATTAACGATCCGAACATCCAATATCTATATAATTCTTTAAGATTTATAGAAAAAAATTCGTGTAAACTTCTTTGAAAAACACAATGTACACTTTGGACACGTCATTAGATATAACTATCAAAATATAATTATTCTCTAATGTTTAGTTAGACACTCTGTAGTTTTGTTTCAATGTTATTTTATCTCAATGTTTGAGTTAAAAGTTTAAAGCAAAAATATATGTACAGTTCTCTATCTATCTATCTATCTATCTATTCAGCTGTATTCCTGCCTCGGGTCTTCCTAGGATATATATTCTTGAAAAGTTTGTTTTTTATCAATAATTGATTAGACGCCTTGTAACATCAGTATTCACAAAACATTGTTAATTTACTCAAACTTGCAAAACAACTTTAAAGGAGTTTTTAATATTAAATGATACAAAATTTGCAATACTTAAGGATTATCCTGGTATACCTGGATTATCCCGGTATACATGGATAACCCCGGTATAGCAGGATTACCCTTGTATACCTGGATTAGCCCGGTTTACAAGGATAACCCCGGTTTGTAAGAATTATCCAGATATGCAAGGATTACCCCAGTATAAAAGAAATATCGCGCTATGCAAGGATTACCCCGGTATAAAAGGATTACCTCGGTATACAAGGATTACCCTGCTATACAAGGATTACCCCGGTATATAAGGATTACCCTGGTATAAAGGATTACCTTGGTATACAAGGATTACCCTGCTATACAAGGATTACCCCGGTATAAAAGGATTACCCCGGTATAAAAGGATTACCTTGGTATACAAGGATTACCTTGCTAAACAAGGATTACCCCAGTATACAAGGATTACCCTGGTATAAAAGGATTACCCCGGTATACAAGGATTACCCCGGTATACAAGGATTACCCCGGTATACAAGGATTTCCCCGGTATACAAGGTTTACCCTGGTATAAAAGGATTACCTTGGTATACAAGTATTACCCTGCTATACAAGGATTACCCCGGTATACAAGGATTACCCTGGTATAAAAGGATTACCCCGGTATACAAGGATTACCCCGGTATACAAGGACTACCCCGGTATACAAGGATTACCCCGGTATACAAGGATTACCCCGGTATACAAGGATTACCCCGGTATACAAGGATTACCCTGGTATAAAAGGATTACCCAGGTATACAAGGATTACCCCGGTATACAAGGATTACCCCGGTATACAAGGATTACCCCGGTGCTTTTGTTCATGTTGTTTCTATTTGATGAATTATTCATTCTAGGATGTTAATAATTAATGAGGCACTATGCTCGGGAGCGGGATTTGAGAATATTTGAAATAAATAATAAATGAAACAGCACTGTGTGTGCGCAGAAATTTCTAACAACTACTAAAACAGAAGTTTTAGCATCCATAGATAGATAAAACATCTTCAGCATTCAAACATAGATAAACATCCCTTATATAACCATTCATAGTTAGATAAAAAATCGCTAGAATTCAAACATAGATAAACATCCTTTATATATCCATTCATAGATAGATAAAACATTGCTAGAATTCAAACATAGATAAATATCTCTTATGTATCCATCCATAGATAGATAAAACATCTTTAGCATTCAAACATAGATAAACATCCCATATATATCCATCCATAGATAGATAAAATATCTCTTGCATTCAAACATAGATAAACATCTTTTACATTTCCATTCATAGATAGATAAAACATCCCTAGCATTCATACATAGATAAACATCTCTTTTATATCCATTCATAGTCCCTGATATCCATAGAAAATTTAAAACTTCCCTTGTATCCTTAAATAGAGAAAACATCCCTCGTTACCATAGATAGATAAAACATCCCTTGTATCCATAAATAGATAAAACATCCCTTGTTACCATAGATAGAGAAAATATTCCTTAAAAAATTAAAAAGGTCTAAAAAGAGAAATTTTAGACAAAGTGCGGATAATAATAAGCGGGCGTGACAAGTGTAGTAATACCTTTTCAGCTTTTCAAATTTGGTTTTAAGTGTGGTCTTAGCTAACACGGGAATTCAAGGAAAAATACACCATTAAAGAGGCTGTCCACGTATTTTGAATCGACCCTCCATTTCAAGAATTTTAATTCCTGATTCATAACGGTACCCCCGCACAATATTGAATATACGTGCTAGGCCAACCTAGTTTGGTGCTAGGCGGTCCTAGTTTGGACTGTACCGCCAATTTTCAATTTTTGAAGCGGCTGACCTGTGTGGTCTGACCGTAAAGACAAAGGTATATTTTTGTTTCTCTGTCTGAATATTGGTAACTTTTGATTGTGGTTTCTTTCTTGAAAGTACCTTGCGGATATATGCAACAGAGACAATAGAGAAAATTTGCCGAGTTTATCATTTTTATGATAAGAAAATGACAAATCATCCTCATTGTTGCACAGGTAAGGTGTTCAAGTTTCCGTTGTGCATCAGACATTTAACTCTTTCATTTGGCGGTGAAATTAATTCATCTTGGACAGTTGGTGTAGATTTTAATAGAAAATATTCAGAACTATGATCGATCATATTGCTCATGAAGAAAGTTAAAACTAAGACGGAATAAATTTAATGAAAAAAATGTTTATTCTTAATATTTGGAAAACTTGCTTTATATTGTTGTTTCTTTATTAAACGTAATTCTAATTACAATAATAATAATCATAATAATTACATTTTCTCTACACAAAGTAGATATAATTTAGTGTATTGGGACCAATGAGAGGAGGGGAGGGGGGGGGGGAGGCGGGGCTTAATTATAAAAAATTAAACTTATTTGATTTGTTTTAATTTTCACTTGTCATTTTCCTTGTCCCCCCTTATCCCTCCATATCCCTCCTTGTCCTTCCTTATCACGGGCTTATCCCTCCTTTTCCCTCCTTTTCCCTCCCTGTCCCTCCTTGTCACTGCTTATCCCTCCTTATCCCTCCGTTTTCCCTTCTTTTCCCTCCTGTCATTCATTGTCCTTCCTTATCCATCCCTGTCCCTCCTTGTCCCTCCTTGTCCTTCCTTATCCCCCTCCTTGTCAGTCCTTGTCCCTCCTTGTCCCTCCTTGTCTCTCCTTGCCCCTCTTTGTCCCTCCTTGTCCCTCCTTGTCCCTCCTTGTCCCTCTTTGTCCCTCCTGGTCGCTCCTTGTCCCTCCTTGTCCCTAGTTAACATGTCCAATTAAACCTCTGCAAGATTTCCCTCCTTGTCATTCATTGTCCTTCCTTATTCCTCCCTGTCCCTCCTTGTCCTTCCTTATCCCCTCCTTGTCCCTCCTTGTCCCTTCTTGTCCCTCCTTGTCCCTCCTTGTCCCTCCTTGTCCCTCCTTGTCCCTCCTTGTCCCTCCTTGTCCCTCCTTGTCCCTCCTTGTCCCTCCTTGTCCCTCATTGTCCCTACTTGTCTCTCCTTGTACCTCCTTGTCCCTCCTTGTCCCTAGGATATGTTTAATTCTTTAGCTGAACATTCTCGCTGGATATATGAGTCTGACTGAGGGTCCTCTCGTAGTTAGAATAAAGCCAGCGGAGAGTTCGGAGCTACAGGGTGCACGGATAGGTTAGCTCCGGGTATTCTTTATAACAGGGAGAGGTAAACTCCGGGTATTCTCCTCAATAGGGAGAGGTTAGCTCCGGGTATTCTCCTCAATAGGGAGAGGTTAGCTCCGCTTATCTTATTTAATAGTATGGGTTGTCTCTGGGTGTACTGCATAACTTTGACAGGTTAGCTCTTGGTGTACTCCGTACCAGGATAATTTATCTATTGGTGTACTGTATACCAGGATAGTTTATCTCTTGGCGTACTGTATACCAGGATAGTTTATCTCCTGGTGTACTGTATACCAGGATAGTTTATCTCTTGGTGTACTGTATACCAAAATAGTTTATCTCTTGGTGTACTGTATACCAGGATAGTTTATCTCTTGGTGGTTTATAAGCTAGTTCCGGTGTACTGTACAATATGATAAATTAGCTCTAGGGTTAGTTTTACCAGGTATATGCTAGCTCAGGGTATCTTGTAAATCTAGGTAGGTTAGCTCAAGGTATACTTTGCATCAAGGATAGGTTGTCTCTATAAACCAACCTCATTTGCCAAATTGTTAAAAAGACTTTAAAGTTGGAATGTTGCATGATGAGCTTTAATTTCTCCCAGATGAATGGGGTAAACTGTGAACCCTCTTCAAGATTTTGAGGATTAAAATCTTAAATTTTGGATAAACAGCAAAACATATTTTAGCTGAAAAAGATTAAGAGGAAATATTGTTTCTTAACAATAAAATTTTTTTGTCTCATTAGTATCTTCTAAACAAGATGTGTATTTAAGATTCAACAAGTCCATCACACAATATGGTTAAGGTTCAGAAAAGGGATCTCAAAATTCAAGAATTTTTATATTTGATTCCCCCCCCCCCCTTATATGTCCCCGTACTGTACTAGCAGTAAATCTAAAACACAGTTTATGTTTCTGTTCTAGATTTTGTTAATTGTAAAAATATTGAGAAAATAAGGAGAAAATCTTCCAAATTTTTTAATGCAAAGATAAAAAAAACATGCCGAGGAAAGAAAATAATATTTTCTGCAGAAAATAAATTTTTTTTGACCTTCTCCTTCTCTGTCTAGTGGAAGGTGGTTTGTCTAATAGTTTTAACACAGTGCAGTTCAAGACCTGGAACTTTTGAAGTACAATTCAATTTACGAAACTGAGTTGGGAACATGATGATATCCCGTTCCCATTTTTTAGACAAAACTTGAAAAATCAAGGGAAACAGAAAGATGGACGTGATTTTCAAATGAAATTTCTCTTTAAAATTTTGAAAATGAAATATTACACAAAATGCAGCTCATCTAAAGAACTTATTTCGAATCCCGTATTTTTTTTTCTTCGAAATGTCTTGATTGGCTCAAATGGTCAGTTATAATGTAAATTTGATAATAAAGACGACAGGCCGGTATTCAGTGTTTAAGCTTTTTCACATACTAAACGTCGTTTTTTGTATTAATAATGTATTTCTAGATGGTGCAATGTCCTTAAATTGAGGGGGGGGGGGACAATGCCAAAATTTATGGTGTTAAAAAATTGAAGAAATTGAATCTTTGCCACAAACTTTGATATTCTACTCCCTTTCAAAATAATGTTGGAGACTTATTTTAAACTATGAATATTGTTGGATCAAATAGTGAAAGTTTGAGATAAAAAGGTTGAAACCATCAGGTTGCAAAGAAATATGGATAAGAAAATTTGAGTTTGTAGCGTTGACTTATTTCCTTTGGTCGGTAAATATTTGGGTGTAATTCTCTGAATTGTACAAAACAAAGAATGCATTTTTTATTGAGAACAAATATTGTTATCTCTGATTCTTTTGTATTTAGTTTTCTCGTATATGTATTAGAAATAGTCCGTTGTAAACTATACAACTTTACATATTAGACCTTTAGAAAATAGCAGCATTGTACTTTTCCAGTGAAACAAATATAATCGAGTTTTTGCAAAGTTATTTTTAAGGACGCAAGCATAACATTTTATTTCTTTCACTGAAAGGATTGAATCTCTGATTTTCTAATCCTTTTATTAAAGTTTGAACAACCAAAGGTGTACACCATCAGAACTGGGAACTTTTGAATTGGATATCCTTAATTCCTATCGGTTAATTAGTCTGGAACAAGAGAAGAACAAGCATTGTTTGGAGATCAAGCATTGATCTCAATATCCACCATTCTAGAGTTTTCAGCTCAGGTTGCATGGAAATAGGGATTGTTGGGTGTAAAAATTCAAATTTGGAAATCGTATCGTAAAATCATTTTTACCTTATTTAATCAATAAAACATGACGATTAATAATTAAAAAATTAATAATTAATAATTACTGTACCTGATTCTATTTTCATATATATTGTTCTCTGGTGAAGGGAATATAATATATATATATATATATTTTTATTATATTATATATTATTATTATTTATAATAAGCATTGAATATCAAAGAAAATGTAGATAGATAATTATATATTTATAATTACCTTGTTCTCAGTTATTTCTTCATTCACTCTCCTACCGCCTCCCTTTCCACTTCCAAACATTTTCCTTCCCGCCTTTCTTCCTTTTCCACATAACTTAACCTTGCCATTTTCCCTCCACTCCCGCCTTTCGTCCTTGCTCTCTCACCTACAATCCTGTCCGCTCCCTCCTTCCTCCCTTCCCATCTCTCCATCAACCTTTTCTCTCTCTATTTTCTCCTCCAATACACCTCTCACTTCTCATTCTATTTCCTCCTCAAATATACCTCTCTCATCCTTCTATTTCCTCCTCCAAATTCCTCTCTTCTCCTTGTATTTCCTCATCCAATATAACTCTTTACTCCTTCTATTTCCTCCTCCAATATCCATCTCTTCTCTCTCTATTTCCAACTCCAATATCCCTTTCTTCTCTCTCTTTTTCCTCCTCCAATAAAGCTTTCTTCTCTGTCTTTTTCCTCCTCCAATATAACTCTCTTCTCTTTCTATTTCCTCCTACAATATGCTTTTCTTCTCCAATACCCCTCTCTTCTCACACAATTTCCTCCTTCTAGATACCTCTCTTCTCTTTCTATTTTCTCCTACAATATACCTCTCTTCTCTCTATTTTCTTCTCCAATATACCTCTCTTCTCTCTCTATTTTCTCCTAGACTTTAGTTAGTGCATGACATAAAGAAGTTTTTGTATTTTTCCTATCCATGATTTCTTCCATCATATTTAAATTATCTTAATCCTATCCGTATTCCTTTATTCCTCTCTCCATATTTCTTTTATCATCTCAATATTTCTTTCATCCAATCCAATTAATATATAAATCCTCAATATTTCCTTCACATAATCCAAATCATCAAACATATCCTCTCCGTATTATTTATACCTCATCCATATTTCTTTAATCATATTCCTTTCATCGTTTCCAAATAATCTATAAAATCCCATTCGTATTTCTTTCAGCCGATCCCAGTAATCCATATTTCTTCCAAACTATCGATAATTTTACGATATTCCTTTGTTCCTATCCATTTTTTAAAAATCCCATCCACATATCTTAAATAATCTCCATTTTTCTTTCATTCTATTCAAATTATCTATAAATTCCTGTCCGGGTTCATTTATATAACATCTACCTATTTCTGTTATTCTCTTCTTTAATTTTTTTTTGAATCCTTTCCATCAGGCCATAATCCCTTTAGCCTTTCCATACTTTCACTGTCTTGTCCAGATTAATTCAAAAATTCTATTAATATTTTCTAAATCCTATCCATATATTTTTGTTTACCTTATGAAAATATATTTTGTTTTTACCTATTTATAATTCATAAGTCATATTGTTTTTAAATTTTTATCCACACTTTTTTAATCCTATCCTAGTATTTCTTTTATCGAATCCATGTTACTTTAATCCTATCCATATTCTTTTAAACCTATCCATATTTTTAATATTTTAAACACAATTCTTTAATCCTATCCAAAATTCCTTAATCCTGTCCATCCATCATATTCAAAATCAATTTAATCCAATCCATATTTCCCTAATCCTCTTCATGTTCATTATAAATCCCATTCATATTCTAATATTTGTAAATTCCTTCTTTCTCTTTATATTTTCTTAACTGTAAACGGAGAAAAAGCTATGATTGCTTCAGAGGATAGTTAAATTATGTTATTACATTTAATGCAGTGTAATAAAGATAAATATCAAGGATCAAATATTTAAATATATCACTTTAATTTATCTTTATTATATCTTAAAGAAAATTTTAAATGTTTATTAACATGATCTTAAAAATTTAAACATTAGCTTTTCATCTTTTATCTTTTATCCTCTGCGTGGCAGGGGGGGGGGGACAATGCCAAAATTTATGGTGTTAAAAAATTGAAGAAATTGAATCTTTGCCACAAACTTTGATATTCTACTCCCTTTCAAAATAATGTTGGAGACTTATTTTAAACTATGAATATTGTTGGATCAAATAGTGAAAGTTTGAGATAAAAAGGTTGAAACCATCAGGTTGCAAAGAAATATGGATAAGAAAATTTGAGTTTGTAGCGTTGACTTATTTCCTTTGGTCGGTAAATATTTGGGTGTAATTCTCTGAATTGTACAAAACAAAGAATGCATTTTTTATTGAGAACAAATATTGTTATCTCTGATTCTTTTGTATTTAGTTTTCTCGTATATGTATTAGAAATAGTCCGTTGTAAACTATACAACTTTACATATTAGACCTTTAGAAAATAGCAGCATTGTACTTTTCCAGTGAAACAAATATAATCGAGTTTTTGCAAAGTTATTTTTAAGGACGCAAGCATAACATTTTATTTCTTTCACTGAAAGGATTGAATCTCTGATTTTCTAATCCTTTTATTAAAGTTTGAACAACCAAAGGTGTACACCATCAGAACTGGGAACTTTTGAATTGGATATCCTTAATTCCTATCGGTTAATTAGTCTGGAACAAGAGAAGAACAAGCATTGTTTGGAGATCAAGCATTGATCTCAATATCCACCATTCTAGAGTTTTCAGCTCAGGTTGCATGGAAATAGGGATTGTTGGGTGTAAAAATTCAAATTTGGAAATCGTATCGTAAAATCATTTTTACCTTATTTAATCAATAAAACATGACGATTAATAATTAAAAAATTAATAATTAATAATTACTGTACCTGATTCTGACAAGTTAATAATATTTTCAAGAAAAGAATAAGAGAACTTTTTTTTGAGGGGGTAAAAATTCAAGATAACATTTGCGTAAACTTTCGGAGGTTTGNCCCTTCCTTATAGTTTAAATATTTTTCCTTTCCTGTTGCATGGTGTTCTCACATTGGTTAAAAAGATAGTTGTCATTAACCGTAAATTTTTGGGTGACCTTCAAAGTTTTCCTAAGGAGTTAAATAAAAAAAATATTCTTTTATCTTTTATCTTCGATAAATAGGGTTTGTTGGTTTAAACACTTTTGATAAAAATAATATTCATAAACAGAAATAAAACTTTTTTATCATTCAAAATATCAGAAAATGTATAAAATTTACGTTTTTATGCTCTGATTGCTGTTCCCAATGTCTGCTCAGAAAACAACGTAAAAACAAATTATTTTATTACAATTCGCTCAATAAACATTTCTGCAATATCAACAACATTTTTATAATGAAATTTAATTCCGAAAATAAACTTGTCTTTATTGATTGGATGTTTAATAATATAATTCTGATAATATATGTTTTCTTATGAAAATTATTATTGATAATCTAAATTATTTCAGATATTGAAATCACAAAGAAATAGTTTGAATTTGAGCCAGGTTTCACAGACCACCAGGTCTAAAGAAATTGGTTTAAGGTAAGAAACAATTTATACATACATATACAATATCCATGGAAATATGAAAAAGTGCAAAATCTAATCCGGGATAGGGTTTAGGATAGAGTTTAGGATTGGGTTCAGGATAGGGTTCTGAATATATGGTTCAGGATAGGGTTCAAGATAAGGTTCAGAATAGGGTTCATGATAAGGTTCAGGATAGGGTTCAGGATAGGGTTCAGGATAGGGTTCAGGATTGGGTTCAGGATTGGGTTCAGGATAGGATTCAGAATAGAGTTCAGGTTTGTGTTCAGGATAGGGTTCAGGATACGGTTCAAGATAGGGTTAAGGATACGGTTCAGGATAGGGTTCAGGATACGGTTCAGGATAAGGTTCAGGATAGGGTTCAGGATAGGGTTTATGAAAGGGTTCAGGATAAGGCTCCGGAAAGGGTTCAGAATAGGGTTCAGGATAGAGTTTACGATTGGGTTCAGGATAGGGTTCATGATAGGGTTTAGGATAGGGTTCATGATAGGGTTCAGGATAGGATTCAGGATAGGGTTCAGGATAGGATTCAGGATAGGGTTCAGGATAGGATTCAGGATAGAGTTCAGGATAGGATTCAGGATAGGGTTCAGGATAGGGTTCAGGATAGGGTTCAGGATAGGGTTCAGGATAGGGTTCAGGATAGGGTTCAGAATAGGGTTGAAAAAGAACAAAAGAGTTCAAAAGATCAACGTTATTTTAGATCTTTTAAACAACGTAATGAAAGGTTTCATCAAAAATGTATAAAAACTGTTTTGTAACTGTTATTATTACAAGGTTTCATTCAAATTGTTTAATGTACAAATAAATATTTAGCATTCAAAACTGCATGTGTCAAATTTAGCATCCTAGAACAAAGCCACAAAAAAATTCAAAAATCTGATTTATTTCTCATTTGAAGTTCATACGGACTAATCTAAGCAATAAATAAAAATATGAAGACAGTAGTATAGGAAGGTCTAAACCAACTTGTGAAACATGCTAAATAGCTTTAAAAACATAGGCCTAATCTTTAAAACGTATTTGATGACTTTAAAAAAGTTTTTGACGACTTCAAATACGTTTTTGATAACTTTCAGAACGTTATTGATTAGTTTAAAAATGTGCAGAGTAACTAGTAAAATGACTGTTTATTTTGTAAACCAAGTTACTTGTAAAGCGTGTTCTTTAGTGTATAAAACTGAAAGACCAACTTTTAAAACGGTCTGTCTTGTTTTTGTAGAATGTTTCGACTCACTTACAAAACGTGTTAAAACTTTTAACACGTGTAAATCATTCTTGGTATTTTTAAAACGTGATTGATGCTTCTTGTAAACTTGTTTACTACTTGTAAAACGTGCTTGCGACTTGTAAAAATAACTTGCTACAACTAGAAATAAATGCTTGTTACTTTTTAAACGTTCTGGCTACTCGGAAAATGTGCTTGATACTTGTAAACCGTGCTTGTTACTTGTATAACGTGCTTGCTACTTGTAAAACGTGCTCGTTACTTGTACAACGTGCTTGCTACTTGTTAAACGTGCTTGCTTCCAGGCAAACATGCGTTCTACTTGTAAAACGGGCTTGTTACTTGTAAAACGTGCTTGTTACTTGTAAAACGTGTTTGCTACTAAAAACGTGCTTGTTACTTGTAAAACGTGATTGCTACTAAAAATAAACATGCTTGCTAATTGTAAATTGCGTTCTGTAATAGGGTCGTCTGGTTCACTTGTAAAGAGCTCAAAGAGAGAAGAGGGAGTTTAGTCTATGTATCTGCTAGAAATGAAACTATTTCATATATTATTCAACAAAACGTATTGATTATCTGGAACCTGGGGATATTCATTATTTACAGTTTAATATATAAATAAAATATAAATATATTACATTAAATATAAAACAAATATTTTTATTCCATGTTTAAATATAATTTTTGTTCATATTTAACTATAAAATTTCCTCATCGATGTAGAATTTAGATATACTTATTCACTACCAACTTACCCCCCCCCCCTCTCGTCAAACCCTGTACCGGACTTTTTAGTGACTAATTTTTATTCTTCTAATCTTTGCAGTTTAAAGATTGGACGCATAGAATTTGGAGGTTTTGGCGTACATTCTGTCAGGGCCGTAACTTAAGGGGGGGGCGAATGTGTTCCTATAGGGGTGGGCGCCCCCCTGTGGGAAATCGAAATCTATTATAAAACTCACACTGCTGTTAATGAACCATCAGGTTTCAAGTCAAAACACCTAAACTTTTTCTTCAGAAGATGTAAATATGCAGTCTATCACTGATTTATATTTTCAATTTTCATAACAATTTTCCGCAAATTCATTTTTAAGATATCTCAGAAATCAAGTGCATTTACAGGTCTAAAATTAAACGTAAATTTCGTTTTAAGACTTTAAATAATATGCTTCTTCTGTTTTTTTACAATATTTTTTGAAATGCTGATGGCAGGGTTCCAAATTTCGTAACTTTTCATAAACAGTCAAAAGACATATTGTAGTAAAAAATCAAAGTTCAAAGTCAACTTGCCTGACTGACTAGATACGGCCTGAAAAAGTCTTTTTGATATGATTTTTAAGGATTCCACTTCAAACCCCCTTTTATAGGCAGTACTTAAACAGTCAGACAGTTCACTTGTGGCTTTGAATTTTTGCTAAACGTGAATTAAGACCGTTAAGGTCAACTTTCAAAATTTGGAGACCTTGCCATTAAGCGGATTGACTTGAAGTCTGCTGGTCCATTTATAGCAGTGTGGACTATTAACTCGAGTCTAAAGTCAACTTCTTATTCCAGAGTTTTCTGGTTATCACTGTATTTCATTTATTCAATTATTTTAAACCTGTTTCATTTTGAAAAAACTATTTTTTTTAGTTTTTTACATATATGTAAAATAATATTGTAAAAATAAAAAATAACTTATTATTGTTCATTTAAAATGCTGTGTTGATGACAGTTCAATGACATGAAATTAAACAATGAAAAAAAGTTTAACACTTCACGAATTTAAAGTAAAAAAGTAAGCTTTTTTAGACAGAAAAAGCAGGGGGCTCTGCCTTCCTGAAACCCCCCGTCTCGTTCACTTCGATTCACTCGCTGCGCCCCCCTCCCCTACAAAAACATCCAGTTACGGGCCTGCATTCTTTGATCCATCCTTATATAAACCCCTTCTATCTGTTGTAGATGCTGGATGAGGAACTGTGCTTGAAGTGGGATGAGTTTACTCCGAGTATGACCTCACTCCTCAGTACTCTCCTGTACTCAGAGGAGTTTGTTGATGTTACTCTTACAGCAGCAGGACATAATATCAAGTGTCATAAGGTAACCCTTCATCATCCCTCTTTTCTTCTCCTCTATATATATATATATATATATATATAAAAAGTACACAGAAACGGTCATATAAATATTTATATATGTATATTTATGCTTATACAATCGAATCAATTGCCTAAAAATTTGCTGGATCAAATTTGCAGTTGATGCAGATTTCAAAACAGATAGTGTGCAAGAGAAGAAGAAAAACAATTCGATGTTCTCTACTCAGTTAAAAGTTGTACTTTTTAAAAATCCTTTGAACGTAGATAGTTACATTATTAAAACATGTCATTGTTTTTTTGTTAAAGAAATGCTCCCTAAAAAAAACATTTAAATAATATCATTCTATTCATTAGTTATTTAAAATTCATTCGTCAACACCTCTATATAGAGTTGTATTTTTGCATATTCTACCTTTAAAACTTCTAAAAATGTCCTTTTGTTTCTAAAAAGCATTTATACACCAGGGTTGCCGTTCTAGTTTTACCATCTTTGTTGACCAATAAAAACTAATTAAAATGTTGTTAATCAACAAAAGTTTTAAACGTGTCTTTTGGCAGTCTTTTAAAATTTGACAAGAAAATGACCAAATATTTAGCGAGGTAAATGTCACATACTTGTTTATGCTCAGTTTATGCAATTTACAAAGTTTAGAGGCATAGTCAATAACTTTACTCTTGTGAGTAACCCCGTAGATAAACCTTTACCCTATCCACTTTAATACATAACTTTACTCTTGTGGGAAACCCCGTAGATAATCTTTTACCCTATCCACTTTAATACATAACTTTACTCTTGTGGGTAACCCCGTAGATAATCCTTTACCCTATCCACTTTAATGCATAACTTTACTCTTGTGGGTAACCCCTTAGATAATCCTTTACCCTTTCCACTTTAACAGATAACTTTACTCTTGTGGGTAACCCCGTAGATAAACCTTTACACTTTCCACTTTAATAGATAACTTTACTCATCCCCCTTTCCGAAAATATCAAAATTTTCAATAAAAAATCTTTCCATTTCCTCCTCTTGTATGTTAAATCATTACTCTCTCCAAGCTGGATAAAACCTGTAGCGTTTCACCGAAGTAAACCTTTTCCATAAATCTCTTTCAATAAAATAAACGTTTAAACTATATCTTCATTCATCAATGAGATGTAATACTACACCCCATCCCCTTCCCCAATCTGTCTTTAAATCCCTCAATCTTCCATTCATAGTTCCCTTATGCTTATTTTTATTATTATTATTATTATTATTATCATTATTATTAAGGGGGGGGTGAAATTGTAAAGTAAACAACCAACAAGAAGACCAAAAAGTCAAATGAAAAGGAGTTGAGTTTTTGCCACAAACTCTGATTTTCTAATCTCTATATCTTTGTAACCCAATGTCGTAGACCTTAGATATGTCAAACTATTAATACTTAAAGATAAAATAAGCTAAGTTTGAAATATCAAAGGTTTGCACAATCAGATTGCAAAGATATTGGGATCAGAAGATTTGAGTTTGTGGCAAAAACTCAATTCCTTTGCAAATATTATTGTTAGATTTAGATACCAAGAAGAAATGACGAACTGAATAAAATGACCAAATGATAAAATGGTTAATTGACATTAAGACAATTTGAAAAATAAACAGCAACAAATGTCATTTAAAGTGGCTAAAACGTAATTTCCAGTAACCCTCCATTTTAAGATGGGCATACCCAATTTACACTCGAAACCTTTGACTGATCAAAAATGTGAAATTAATTGATTTCAAGATTATTAACGTACATTGATATCTAATTTATGCATCATCAGAAAAAGCTTTATGACGGTAACCTTGGAAATCGAACATGCCATTCTACAAATGAGGGATAACTTAAGTTATGCATTCACAGAACCTTTAAACCCAAATCAACGAACCACTGCAGATCAGCCCAGATAATTCCTAACGCTATGGAAAACTAAGCTTAATACCACTTTTTAATATTCTATGCAAATCTGAATTATTCAAACGGTCGGATTATAATATTTGAGCGTTATCTTTTGTACAGAGTGGTTCATAAATAAACTTACTACAATATCTTGTATGAAGGGCGTTTCATATTAAACTTACCACAACTTATTTTGTATGAAGGGCGTTAAATAGCATTATGAATCTGTTTATACTAAAACCCACAATGATATGACGGAGGAAGACGAGATAGTATTTGATGTTGTTTATACAAAGCGAATAGTTGTATCAGTAACTGCAAAAAAACAATTTATCAAGTGAAATGGATTTAAAGTAGAATTATATTTTATGAATCTAACCTGCCTGGACAGTTTGAGATAAATATTGAAATTAGCAAATATTTGCTAGACCAAGGATAGGTGATTATACAAGGGTTGAATACTCTACACTTGAATGGTTTGGTGTGCCTCAGGGTCCTGTACTAGGCAGTTAAATAAACTTCCCCCCGCCTCCCCCCTCCTCTACCCCTCCCTCAACCATATACTCATTCTCCTATTCTCCAGGAATATGGTATGTACAAGGATGCCATACAAACCAACCTATGGAGTCAACTAAACTAAGAACTTCCAACTTAATCCATAAAGCAGGGGAAGATGCCTTCCGAAGGCAGGATTGTCCGAAAACCTTATTGCATTAGTGAGCAACTGTTGAATATCTTGGTAAGTGTGTTGGTTAATATATATATGAATACTCCTCCTGAGCTTGTGTACAACTTTTCCTGCATTCTAAGCAATACAAGTATATACAATATACATATATATATACTCCTCTAAGCAATACAAGTATATACATATATATATTATAAACTCCTCTAAACAATACAAGTATAAATATATGTATATATATATATATATATATACTCCTCTAAAGAATACAAGTATAACTGCGGTATTAAAAGATAGCAAAGCAGTAAAATCTATCATCGGAGAGCAATATTTTTTAATCTTTACAAAACCTAATCGATCCAACACACACAAATCATCATCTGAACACCAATTAATTCAAAAGCTGTGTATTTTATCCCTGTACAGCTGAGTATAACCTTAATCCTCTGATTATGTCCTTATACAGCTGATCACAATACCCCTATTTAGCTAATTATGCCCATAAACAACGTAAACCCCTATTCAGCTGATTATGCCCCTATACGGCTGATTATACCCTTATTATATTCTCATGTCAGCTGATTATATTCTCATGTCAGCTGATTAGTTGGCGTGTGCCGAGCTGTCATAAAATTTTCTTTAACCTAAATATTTTACTTTTCATTTTACTAATACTGGACCATATCATAATACAACCAGGGATATAATACAGCAGGGATATAATACAACCAGGAATATAATATAACCAGGGATATAATACAGCAGGGATGAAATACAACCAGGGATATAATATAACCAGGGATATAATACAACCATGGATATAATATAGCAGGAATATAATATAGCAGGGATATAATACAACCAGGGATATAATATAACAAGGGATATAATACAACCATGGATATAATATAGCAGGGATATAATATAACCAGGGATATAATATAACCAGGGATATAATACAACCAGGGATATAATATAACCAGGGATATAATACAACCATGGATATAATATAGCAGGGATATAATATAACCAGGGATATAATATAACCAGGGATATAATACAACCAGGGATATAATATAACCAGGGATATAATATAACAAGGGATATAATATAACAAGGGATATAATATAACCAGGGATATAATATAACCAGGGATATAACATAACCAGGGATATAATATAACCAGGGATATAATACAACCAGGGATATAATAAAACCAGGGATATAATATAACTAGGGATATAATACAACCAGGGATATAATATAGCAGGGATATAATATAACCAGGGATATAATACAACCAGGGATATAATATAACCAGGGAAATAATATAACCAGGGATATAATATAGCAGGGATTTCATATAACCAGGGATATAATATAACCAGGGATATAATACAACCATGGATATAATATAGCAGGGATATAATATAACCAGGGATATAATATAACCAGAGATATAATACAACCAGGGATATAATATAACCAGGGATATAATATAACAAGGGATATAATATAACAAGGGATATAATATGACCAGGGATATAATATAACCAGGGAAATAATATAACCAGGGATACAATACAACCAGGGATATAATAAAACCACGGATATAATATAACCAGGGATATAATACAACCAGGGATATAATATAGCAGGGATATAATATAACCAGGGATATAATACAACCAGGGATATAATATAACCAGGGATATAAAATAACCAGGGATATAATATAGCAGGGATTTCATATATCCAGGGATATAATATAACCAGGGATATAATATAACCAGGGATATAATATAGCAGTGATATAATACAACCAGGGATACAATATAACCAGGGATATAATATAACTAGGGATATAATATAACCAGGGAAATAATATAACTAGGGATATAATATAACTAGGGATATAATATAACTAGGGATATAATATAACTAGGGATATAATATAACCAGGGATATAATACAACCAGGGATATAATATAACTAGGGATATAATATAACCAGGGATATAATATAACCAGGGATATAATATAGCAGTGATATAATACAACCAGGGATATAATATAGCAGGGATATAATACAACCAGGGATATAATACAAAAATGAATACAATATATCCCATGATCTGTAAAGCAATCATTATGAAATTGTTTTTAAATTATATTTGTGGGATATTACAGGACTGGGGTTAAGTATCTATAAAAAACTTCTGGTTTACTTCTGGTTAGTTTAGATAGATATAGTTTTTTATAAGTCTAGATAGATAGAAAGATAGATAGATAGAGAGATAGACAGATAGACAAAAATAAAGATCCTGTTAAAAAAGTCTACTTCTGGTTAAGTATAAGTTTTCTCTATGTCTAGTTGAGCATACACGAGCATACTGTATAATTTGGTACATGCAACGTATTCAGAGCACGAGACATTCGTGCACGTACGCACACACATAGCATTAGGCCACACAAAACTAACTAGACACATTGAAATAAAGTAAATTGCTTGTAAAATTTTTATTTTTTATGTTTTCAATCTTATTGAAGAGATATTGAGAAGAATTCAATTTTTTTGAATTTCTAATATGTGACCGGGTAGTTCTTATACTTGTCTTTGAGCTACGAGGTCGCAAAGACGATCCAGCGCGGCTATGTCGTACAAATTTACCTTTTACTTCTGTTTAGTTTTGCAGTGAGAGTATAGTGGGGCCGGCATATATCACCCTGGCCTATATTGCAATAAAATGTCAACCAAATCCCTAATAATTGCGTTATTTTTTACTGCATTAGTATACTATCAGTGAGAACATCACTCCTGTATGCTGAGTCCATTAGCGCCTGATCCAATCAGAGTTCAGTCATGTGTTTGTTGTCTATTCTGAACCAATAGAAATAGTATGGCGGTAACATCTATCTTTCTATCTAGCTCATCCAATTAGATATAAATCCTTATATCGGCGTTACAACAACAAATGGAAATATTTACTTCTACCGTCTTGTACTTTATTTTTCCGTCTTATACTTTGTGGGTAACCCTGTATATTAATATACTAGTTAACGTTCGTATTTACAAAAATCCTGTACTGTTTTTATATCACCCTGTCAAAAACAATTTTAAATGATGGTTTTCCGTAGTTAACAAAAATATCAGGATCAAATCAATACCAGAAATGCATTGTTTTAACTTTAACCAACTTTTTTTGCCGCTTTTTGGAGACCAAAATAAAGTAAAAGCTTTTTTGATTTTCTAAAAAATTTTTATTTATTTTTTACTTTTCCAGGTCTCAAAAGGAATTAAGTTTTTGTCACAAACTCTAATATTCTAATCCATCTTTGCAACCGAATGTCGTAGACCATTGATATTTAGAACAATGAATTCTGTTAAGTCAAATAATTTAAGTTTGAAATATCACAGATTTATCTCATCGGGTTGCTGATATATAATGATTAGAAAACTTGAGTTTGTGGCAAAAACACTTTAGTCTTTGGTCGTCGATAAACAATTTTATGCATTTAAACCTTCATACTGAAAACCTTTCAGGCCTTATTAGACCAGGCCCCTCTTAGTCTTTTGACAATATTCTTAATAATTTATGTCAAAAGAAAATTAGACGAAACTTTTACTTTTTTTTGTAGCCCTAAGTATCATCATTTTTTTTGCTTTATTTTAAGACCATATTTTGCCAAATCCTTTTTATGTTCGCTAGCAAACCTTGTAAACCAATACAAAATCATTAATATCATCTCCAAAATAATAATAGATTTAAGTTTTTTATTTATTAAATTTAAGCAAGAAATAAATATATGCTACACATGTGCGTATAAACTAAAACTGGTCAACGAATTGCATTGGACATATTAATTATATAAGTATGAATTTCAAGTCACAAATATTAAAAATTATATTATACATGGATAACTATGAGAGAGAGACTATGAAAAGTTGAAATCACATTTGAAAGTCATGTTTCTTAAAGACAGGATGGAAGTTTAGGCAATTTGTCATCACATTGTATTGCACTGCTTTAAGATTAATCTGTCTTTTACATATGTATTGCATTAACAATTAAATTAGCAAGAATTATTTGTCTGCAATGCAAAATTATTTAGAGAATAATTGTGCTAATCGTGAGAAAAAAAAACTATTTTCATTAGCTCTGTTTTATGAAAATGAATCTGTTTTATCACAAAATGTTCTGAGTTTAACTATAACTTGAAATTAGTCTTCTGATTCTGCTGTTTACACAAACTGTCCCTGTGGTCCTGGGATTGTGTGATGAGACAGGTTTAGAGGCGGATTCATACCGCTCACTCCACCACCTCCAAACATAGAGGTCGGGGTCATAAACTGGGAGGTCATTGAATGTAGCTCCGGGTAATAGCCGGGCATTCCGACATGAGAAGACATTCCCCCCATGCCCACTCCGGGCGGAAATCCGCCATATCTTGAATCTAGTCCGCCCGGGAAAAATCCGCCGAGACCTTGTCGTTTTTTCTTCGACTTTGTCGACAGCTTCCTGTTCCTGGTCTGTATATTCTCCTTCTTGAGAGCGGTAGGTCGGGGAACATTATGCAATTTGTGATAGAGACCACATGCATTGCAAACGGGTTCTCCGTTTGTATTTCTTCTCCAGAGTGTTGTTGTTGTTGTATTACAGTTTGTACAGCTGGTTCCTTCCCGCTTTGCTGAGGACTGAAAATGCGCAAAATTAGAATATGAAAATCACGCAACCTCAGCTGCCTATGCAACAGCTGATAATGGCGGCATATGGCCGGAAATACAATATGTCCACCTTTCAACACAGATAAAGAGAAATTTGAAAATAATTACTGTAGATTTACACTTCAGCTTTTCTTACATCATTAATATAGACAAAATAGATATTCTTTTTAACAAAAACGTGAGACGATTACTTTTGTTATTTTCCAATATTTTAACATTTCACACTTACCAGTCGTCGTTTTGGTTTGACTAAAGGTCTATTTGTTCCATTCATTTTGTAATAAAGACCACATGCATTGCAGAGATAGTGACCATTTCCATCCCGTCTCCACAACGGAGTAGATGTTGCACCGCAGTTCACACACTCTCTACCCTCTGAAAAAATTGCGACCGTTATTTCATTTTCCAAGACATGATCAAAGTAACTATTTTAATTAAGAAAGATTTCATGAAAATTGTTGAAAATGTTGAAAAACGTTGAAAATCTATAGAATCGGTCATTAACATATCTTTAAACGGTTATGGTTAAAAGCTAGGAGTAGGATGGTAGTAAGGTGAGGGGGGNTATAGTTTCAGTAGAAGTAAATATTTACAAAGTTTAGAGGCATAGTCAACTAGACAGATAGACACTATAGTTTCAGTAGAAGTAAATATTTACAAAGTTTAGAGGCATAGTCAACTAGACAGATAGACACTATAGTTTCAGTAGAAGTAAATATTTACAAAGTTTAGAGGCATAGTCAACTAGACAGATAGACACTATAGTTTCAGTAGAAGTAAATATTTACAAAGTTTAGAGGCATAGTCAACTAGACAGATAGACACTATAGTTTCAGTAGAAGTAAATATTTACAAAGTTTAGAGGCATAGTCAACTAGACAGATAGACACTATAGTTTCAGTAGAAGTAAATATTTACAAAGTTTAGAGGCATAGTCAACTAGACAGATAGACACTATAGTTTCAGTAGAAGTAAATATTTACACTGATAGTTCCGATTAAAGGGTTCATCATAACTCTAATTGAATTATGAGATAGATAGAAAGATAGATGTTACCACCATACTATTTCTATTGGTTCAGAATAGACAACAAACACATGACTGAACCCTGATTGCATCAGGTGCTAATGGAATCGGCATACTGGAGTGAAGGTAAAATTGATGAGATATTACTTCTACGACTTTGTGACCTTCTAGATTATCTAGTTTTGATTTTTCGCACAAGTATGAAATTTTTTTTGAAACATTAAATTTTTTCCCAAAAATTTCCCACGGGTAAATAAAGTTTATAATTTATGGTATTATGATAACATATTATTGGATAACAAAAGTTACAAAATTTCAAATAATTTGTATAATGGCAGAACACGTAGCAACAACTAAGATGTATGTAAAACATGAAATTAACCCTATCTCCGCTGGGGTACTTGAAAACCAGGATACGCTGGGGGGGGGTCAATTTGACCCCCCCCTCTAAATCCCATGTTTTATGTCCAAATATGACAAATGATACATCATTAGAAAGCTCTTGTGCTCTACTTTTAGAATCTGCAAAAAAATTTGCAAATTTGCGAAAATTGAATTTTTTATCGCAAAATCCAGTTTTATAGTAAAAATGTTTGCAAAAAAAAATTTGTCCAAAAAATGACAAATTATACATTTTTGAAAAGCCCTTGACCATGCCATTTCAAATATGCAAAAATTTTTGCAAAATTTTAAATAACCTGATTTTTAATCAAGAAAAACTAAAAATGTGCAAATTTCCTTTGACAGGTTGTTTGCAAAAAATTTGCAATTTTTTTTTCGCAAAACTTGTGCAATCCGTTTCCTTATGTCATAGGCTTTCCAAAAAGCTAAATTTTATCAAAATCTGACAAGTGAAAGTGGGTCAAAACAAAGATTTAGTTTGCTACAGGCAAGAGCAGTCATTCAGGCAGTGTGCCTGAGGACTCAGGCAGTTAGTATTAAAGCCCGGTTTTAGGCCTAAAGGGAGGGCTTTGGGTATGTAAGAAAAGTCAGAAAATTTCAACAGCCTCAGACCAATACTTTTTGAGTTATGTAAAAAAAACTACAGGGGGGGGTCAAATTGACCCCCCCCCAGCGGGAATAGGGTTAAAATTATAAACCTCTAGTTTTGCTGTAAAATTTATGAATTGTAAATTAACGGATAATTAATTTAAAACAGATATTAATTATGTTTAAAAAGGGGTTAATTACAGTATTTATGTTATTATGTATCTTTCAACTATCTATTCTATTTACTGACTAATTCATTCTTATACATCTTGCAGTACATGCTAAATAGTTGAAAAGTTACTTTAGGAAGATTTAGCCAATGCATTTGATTTGCAAGATTTAATTATGTTCTGCATGCCCCTACTGAAAATAGCTCAGTTAAAAATAAGACCCCCCCCGGCAAGATTAGGGTTAAGAATAAGATATGATCTTTTCAATCAAAAGCCATCAAAAAAGTTTTGTGGACTTCAAGTAGTTAAATATTCAAAACATACAACTCAACATATCTTTGTATATATCTATCTATATATATCTCTATTCATATATCTATAAATCAATAATAATAATAATTTACCTGTATAAAATATCCTGGATATTCCTCATTAAACTCCTTCTCCTTTTCTCTCTTCTCCTGCAGGGGTTTAACATCTAGAGGTTCCTGGCTCGGAGGACTTAAGTATACCCTAGACAAAGAAATTGAGTTTCTGCCACAAGTTCTGATTTTCTAATCTCCATATCTTTGTAATCTAATGTCGTAGGCCTTAGATATTTCAAAATATGAATTATTATAGATTAAATAATCTAAGTTTGAAAAATCAAAGATATCAGAAAATTTGAATTTATAATAAAATTTAACGTTAAATTCAAATCTTACATGCTTCATATATCCTTTTTTGAAGAGCTGTAAAAACTGTTAACTGTTCGAAATTTTCTTATATATTAAAAATCAAATATATAAAGAGCTACGAGGTCGCGAAGTTGTATCAGAAATATCATATATATCAATATGACCTTTTCGTTTTAAAAGTTTTTGTTAAAAATCGTGTATGTTTATAAATGCAATTAATTCTTTAAGAGGTATTGATATGAAAATTATAGTTGTTCAGATAGTCCTCATATGTATGTGCAACGAAACAAGTTGGCTTTTAAAACTCTTAATTGTAAAATAAGGTTGTGGAGTTGCAAAGTCGTACAATGGTTCCGAATCATCTGAACTTCTTCCTTATTTAAGGATAGACATATAGGATAATTAAATCAAACAAAGTTTTAGTTTAATCTGACAGTTATTGGACGTTTGTTACATTATTAATGTGATCGGTCTAGGTTAGAAGATAGATAGATACATATCTACTCATCTTGAAGATAGATAGATAAAAATCTACTCATCTTGGTCAAACAACTCTAGATATACTATCGATCTAGTTAGTTTGATACAGGGTTCCCCGCAAAAGACGAGGCTTTGCTTAAAATATTATTTATAAAGGAATTGAGTCTTTGCCACAAACTTGGATTTTTAAAACCCAATTTCTTTATAACCAAATGTCGTAGATATTTCAAACTATGAATTCTGGTGGATCAAACAATGTAAGTTTGAAATATGAAAGGTATGCATCATTTGGTTATTAAGATATAGGTATTATAAAATTTGGATTTGTGGCAAAAACTCAATTCCTTTCGAAATATATAAGATATCTGACATTGGGTTGCAAAGAAATTGGAAAAAGAAGAAAGGCAGAGATTGTGGCAAAAACTCAATTCCAAAAAGAAATTAAGGCTGCCAAACAAACCAAAATTTTCTTATCATTATATCTTTCCAACCTGATGGTGCAAACCTTTGATATTTCAAACATAGACTTTTTGATCTAACAGAGTTCAAAGTTTGATCATATAAACTTTAAATATGTCACCCAACTTATTTAACAATCTTGTAAACATGTAAACTTACCGATCATCGAACTGAGGTTGGGAGGATGGTTCAGGAGAAGACTTGTTCTTATCCGCGTTAACCGGATACCCTTGGTCCGAGTATCCATACTTTTCCATCGGATACTTTTGCTCAGTACCTGGATACTTCGTGTCTATCCCTGGATACTTTGCATCTTCCCCAGGATACTTTGGTTCAGGATACTTAGGGTCAGGGCTGCATGGATATTTTTGCTCTACGGCTGGATATTTTTGGTCTGGATATTTTTGTTCAGTTGGATATCTAGTTGGATGATGAAGCGACCCATACATATGATGAAGGGGGGAGTAGAAATGACTCATCATTTGAGCATCGGCAGCCATTCGAGCTATAAGTATTCGAATAATAATAATAAATAATAATTAAACTGTTTTGTCCAACTTTTTAAACTTTATCCTCAAATAAT
Organism: Eurytemora carolleeae; assembly: GCF_000591075.1. Taxonomy (NCBI): domain Eukaryota; kingdom Metazoa; phylum Arthropoda; class Copepoda; order Calanoida; family Temoridae; genus Eurytemora; species Eurytemora carolleeae. Next base: position 663,658 of record NW_019396045.1, read on the forward strand.
CTAGAAATCTGGAAATTAAAACTAAACGTATTAAATTTTAGTTCCAAATTTTGTACGGTAAAAAATACTGTCCTGAAACTGACGATACGATCAACTTTTGAAAAAGGAGTATATAAAGAAATACCACACTCTTTCGCCAAAAACTCCAATTTTCTAATTCCTATGTTTTATATTATACTGTCTCTACAGATCTTTGATATTTAAAATGATCTGGTAGATCAAATTGTCAAAGTTTGAAATAACAAAGGTTTACATTATCCGGTTTCAAAAAATATTTGGAATACAAAATTGGAGTTTGTGGCAATTGGCAATATTTTGAAATTTTAGTGTTTGCTTACCATGAGATCCGTATGGGGATTGCATTGGGGTTGGGGGAAAATATGCAGCAGATCCGCCCACTTCCCCGCCCATCTTACCAGGATACAGGGAACTTCCTAAAATTTGTATTGATCAGAACTTTCATTTTGAATTATTTTCCCAACTCTGAAGGTTAAATGAACTGATTACTCGCCTCTAACTTAATATCTTTTATCTTTGCCATAGGATAAAATTTATATCTTTACAAATCTTTACAACCTGATGGGGTAAACTTTTGTTATTTCAAACTGAGATTGTTTGATCTAACAGAATTCATTGTTTGAAATATCTGTGTAAACTCTATATCTTGCAAATATTGGGATCCGAAAATCAGAGCTTGTGGCAAAGACTCAGTTCCTTCACAAGTTTGAAATATTAAATGTTTATGCCATAAGATTATAAAAATAAGGGTGTTATAAAATTAGAATTTGGGGAAAATATCAGTTCAATTGTAAATTTTTTTTTCCCCATTTCAAGATTTTTAAAAATGTAGACAGAGGGAGGTACCTGATGAATCCATATACCAACTTGGTATTCTATGGGAGGGGGGGGAGGTACCTGATGAATCCATATACCAACTTGGTATTCTATGGGAGGGGGGGGAGGTACCTGATGAATCCATATACCAACTTGGTATTCTATGCATATTTTCCTCCATCGATACAACCATTGCTTTAATATCCGCCAGTAATCCGCCACTACAGACACTTGACGGGTTTTCTCCGCCAAATCACTTAGTTACTTCCGCCTTTTGTATGTTTATGTGCCTGAATCTAATCTTTGCTGTTTTCATCAGTGTTCAATGTTTTTGTTGTGAATGTTGAAGAAATTGATTTTATTTCATGTTTAGAGTTTTATAAAAACATTTTATTACTCTTGTAAAAATGTTCTCCTCTGCTTAAATTAGAATTTATATTGGAGACTTGATTGTGTTACAGAAGAAGAAGGAGGAGGAGGGGGGAGGGGCTGAATTAATTGAAAATCTGCCGGTTATTGACTTCCAATTCTGTACTGCGATAACATCTCTGATCTACGGACACAGGACACTTTTTCTCGTCTTATCTCGAATATCAAGAAAAGATAACTGACCGGTGCACAGTGCAGCATCCACGTAGGCGCACTCTGCCTTGGCTGCCTGGTTGACCCAGCGCGACGAATCTGCCTGAAGTCTGCCTATGGCCTGACCCGGACGGAAAATCCGCGAAGGTTCGAACTTGCACCGCCCGTCTGAGACTGAACGGAACGCCTGAAAATCCGGGAAATGTTGTGTGTGAGCTGTGTGCCGCCTGGCCTGTGCCACGCGCACACAAATTCGAGATTTGGGCGACAATTTCGACGAGTAAAAAGCGGCAGTAAAAAATCAATGAGCTTATAAAATTTTTTTCAGATTCAATAAATTCAAATATTTTAGCGACACAACAACGGCCGCGGTTACGAACTTTTTATCGTCATTCTTTAGTCGTGAAAAACAGAGAGAAGACAGAAACAGTAAATTTAGTAAATTATATTTTCAGTCTCATAGATTTGGTCGGATTTTAGGGCTTGAGATCTCTAATCTAGTTAGATCTAGCAGTAGATTTTAAGCCCTGTATAGTCTGCATGGTTTTATATATCTTAATGCATGAACATTGAACAAGGCCTTAAAAACATAACGATTATATTAGGATAAAACAGAAGTGAAAAGATGGAAATAAAGATAAAGCTAAATCCCTATTGGTGAACAAACCATCTATTTAGATAATTAATAATGTATATCCATGAAAGAAAAAATTGTGCAAAGACACGTCTTAAAAATATATCCTATTGTGCTAATAAAGCTTAAAATATATCCAATTGTGCTAAGACAGCTTAAAAATATATCCAATTGTGCTAAGAAAGCTTAAACATATATCCAATTGTGCTAAGAAAGCATAAATATATATCCAATTGTGCTAAGAAAGCTTAAAAATATATCCAATTGTGCTAAGAAAGCTTAAACATATATCCAATTGTGCTAAGAAAGCTTAAATATATAGCCAATTGTGCTAAGAAAGCTTAAAAATATATCCAATTGTGCTAAGAAAGCTTAAATATATATCCAATTGTGCAAAGAAAGCTTAAATATATATCAATTGTGCTAAGAAAAATATATCCAATTGTGCAAAATACGCAATAAATCAGAGAACAAAACTGCAGAGAAAGGGGAATGTTCCAATGAAAGAAAACCCTGCTATAAAGTGCTGTATAAGTAATAGGACTGTTTTCCAATACATAAAATCTACATGTGTACAAAGTACACATATGTATTTCCTTTGTTACCCCCCCCCCCCTTCGATTTACAATCTATACCCTCTCAACACCCTCCAGTTCCCCCTTCACACATAATCCCCCCCCTACCCAACGCTACCATATTTTAAAAGGTTCTCTTTACACCCCCCTTGGTATAGTATCCTCCTAATCCTTATCTACTAAAACGTGAATAAAGCTTGCTACCCTAGGATCTAACCCTGCTTCTGAAACCTTCTTCCAAATCATAAAATATAACGAACGGCACTTTAAGCTGTTATGCCCCTAGTGCTCTCGACAGCTACGCGCGCAGCTGACTCCCAAGCTGCCGCGTAGCATTGTGCAGCTGGCAACCAATGAGATGTGTGCTGTAGATAAGCACCAATGAGATCAAGAGATAAGATTACGCCCCGATTGCACCAAGCCATGCTAACAAGATCCTGCCGCCGCATTTTGCCGCCAAATATTCAAACTTTTCGCGATTTAATCTGGACAATAAATCTTGAAATTATTATATTTAACAATATATAATACAATATAATTAACACACTACAGCTCTGCATCTAGCATATATCAATAAACTGTTGATTTTATACTATAATAAAATTACTGCAGTCTGCAGGCTTTGATATCATACATATTATTACACTGTTAATACTTTTCAAATCTGCAAACAATCGAGAAAAAAATATCTGGACAGAAGAAAAAACGACAAGAGAAATATAAAAGAAGAAAAACAAAGGACTTGAATTTTATAGAAGGGAAAAATCAAAACTAAAAAGTCGAGGAAAGTTAGTTAGTTAGAAAGATAGAAAAAAAAGATTAAATCTTGTTTGAACTTCTGCCAAATTCAAGCTCATTAAGAAATAATTTCTTTCAATAAGAAAGATTACTTTTTTTGAGAGAATCATCTTTTTTGTTTGTTTTGACTTTCTCCTTTCTGTGATCTGTCGTAGAGTATCATTATTCATTCTTTTATATTTTATACTTTATGTTATAAGGTGCAGCGTACTTTGTTACATTTTGTTCAATCTGTATCACGCCAATCTAATGTTCAATCTGTACCACGCCGATCCAATGTTCAATCTATACCACGCCAATATAATGTTCAATCTGTACCACGCCAATCTAATGTTCAATCTGTACCACCCCAATTAAATGTTCAATCTGTACCTCCCAAATCTAATGTTCAATCTGTACCACGCCAATCTAATGTTCAATCTGTACCACGCTAATCTAATGTTCAATCTATGCCACGCCAATTTAATGTTCAATCTATACCACACCAATCTAATATTCAATCTATTCCACGCCAATCTGATGTTCAATCTATACCACGCCAATATAATGTTCAATCAATACCACGCCAATCTAATGTTCAATCTAAACCACGTCAATCTGATGTTCATTCTATACCACGCCAATCTAATGTTCAATCTATACCACGCCAATCTAATGTTCAATCTGTACCAAGCCAATCTAATGTTCAATCTGTACCACGCCAATCTAATGTTCAATCTAAACCACGTCAATCTGATGTTCATTCTATACCACGCCAATCTAATGTTCAATCTATACCACGCCAATCTAAAGTAAACTGCACGTTAGATTGAAATCTTATATGTTGCCTCAGTTTCCTCTTATTATTGAGCAATTGAGAATACTAAAAATGTTTTGAGTTTCTAGTATGTTTTTGTATACTTTGCGTATGTTATGTTTCTTAGTGCGTTTGTTATGTTTTTTATGCGTACACTTAAAACTAGCGAAGCTGTGAGTTTACATAAATAAACCTAATTGCATGAAACATTAAAATAATTTATTAAATTAAGAACAAAAATAAATTTTCGGTGTATTATCGGATAAAGAAATTGAATTTTTGTCACAAACTCTGATTTTCTTCTCCTTATAGCTTTTCATTTCAATGTCAGAGACCTTAGATATTTCAAACTATGAATTATTTTAGTTCAAATAATAACAGTTTGAAATATAAAAGGTTAACACCGTCAGGCAACAAATATATAGCGATTTGAAAATCAGAATTTATGGTGCTAAAACTCAGTTCCTTTGCTTGCCTTGCAGAAACATAGATTTGACCTCCCCCTAATATAGTTTTAGAAGAAGAAAATATTTCCTTTTACTGATAGCGCTGATAGAAGGATTCATAACTCTAATTGGATAATGAGATAGATAGAAGGATAGATGTTACCGACATACTATTTCTATTGGTTCTATTGGTTCTAATGGATAAGTGGAACTCTATATATGCTGTTTGATTTACCAACGTGGTTTTTTTTTAAAGTTGCTTAAACGTACTATGTCTTCTATCTTTATAATTTATACTCTTCACATAGTTTCAGCCTGCTTGTAAAAATCTCATAAATTTTTAAGACAGGGTCGACTTTGAAGTGTCACAACACCATGGGCTTTGTTTTTATCGCTCTAACTCACAATTGCTTTTCTATAGCCATTTCCATGTATATTTTAGTACTATAAAGTACTTTTTGATAGCTTTGGTTTTTTAAAAGACCTCTCTATTTCTATTTATTCATTTATCTATCTATCTACCTATCTATATATCTATCTATCTATCTATCTATCTATCTATCTATCTATCTATCTATCTATCTATCTTTAACTGCATCTAACTCTTTCACTGAAATTTTTCTTGAGATTTCTTGAACTTGGAATTTAGATCTTCATCTGATCTTTGTTCAGGGAACAGCAAATAGCACAGGCCCAGGGAATTACAGGAATTACAATAAGTACAAAAAAAGGACAGAAAAGTAAGGTTGGGTTCAAATGAGAAATCCGCCAGACATTTTAAAAGAGAAATTAAAATTAAAAATAATAATTTTTTAAGAAAAAAAAAATTTCTCGTTTATTCTTGATCATACATAACTTTTAAAGATACGGTGTAATCAGACATGCTACTCTTTAAATAAAGGATCACTTGAAATTAGGCTTACAGTCCCTTTAAATGAGTTATTTAGAAATTAAGAAGAAGAATGAAAGCAGAAGAACAGTTTATATTGGCACTCCTCCAGGGCTATATAAGGAAGTAAATAAAAGATCAGATCTATCTAGCTAGATGCATCTATTCATTCAACTACATCAATTACCTATTAATCTACGTAGACATCTATTCATCTATCTATCTTCATTATATTCGAATATGTATCACTAGAAATTCAAGGCGCTTCGCGCCCTTCTTTCTAGCCTTAGAGGGCGCTTCGCGCCCATCTTCTAAATTAGTTGTGAACATGTTCTCTTTGTGTACATCGTAAAACAAAACAAAAATAATTCGCGGATTTTCACAAAAAATTTCGCGGA
>NW_019396045.1:669923-670427 GCF_000591075.1 Eurytemora carolleeae
CCCCACAAAGCTCAAATTATTTAAACATAATTATTTCTTATTTATTACAATTGAAGAGATTTGTTAATTAATTATCATACTTCCAGATATAGAATAATGGTATTTTTTAGCAATTCCACTGCAATACGGCTTATTTTGTTTATAAAAGAAGTTTTTCTTCAAATTCAATAAACTTGTTATAAATTGCATTTTACACATCTTTTTTACACTTCTCTAAGTTTTTTGTTGGGCTTTTATGAAATCGCTTATGATTATAAAATTATACTTTAGACCGAGAAATTTGATGCTTTCTGAACTCTTTCAGATATTTTATACTTTTATACCAATACATTTCACAGTGGGGTTTCCGATCTAGGACATCGTCTATCTAGCTATCTATCTAGTTTTCCTCTCTTTCTATCTATTTATCTATCTCTTCATCTATGAAAATTTGAGGGCATGATGGCGGAAATCATGAAAAAAAAGAATGATTAAAAGTCAAACAGGGAGGCCCGGGGGGGGGGG
>NW_019396045.1:670457-672437 GCF_000591075.1 Eurytemora carolleeae
AAGGGGGGGGAGAGGGGTAAGGATGATTGTTATAAATCTGAAACAATAGGAAGACAAACAATCTGAAGAAGGATACAGTTTACAGTCTGTAGTGCTTATATCCATACATAATACTAACAGATAGATAGTTAGATAGAAAGATAGATAGATAGATTGATGAATAAATAGATAGATAGATAGATAGATAGATAGATAGATAGATAGATAGATAGATAGATAGATAGATGGGTTGATAGATAGATATATAGATAGATAGATAGATAAATAGATAGATATATAAGTAGATATAGATAGATAGACAGATAGATATATACTTTTTCAGGAGAATAAACTTAAGAAGTTTGATTTTTCAGGAGTTTTCAGGATATTTAATTTTTAGGAGTTTTCAGGAGTTTTCAGAATATTTAACTTTCAAGAGTTTTCAGGATATTTAACTTTCAGGAGTTTTCAGGATATTTAACTTTCAGGAGTTTTCATTTAACTTTCAGGAGTTTTCAGGATATTTAACTTTCAGGAGTTTTCAGGATATTTAAGTTTTAGGAGTTTTCAGGATATTTAACTTTCAGGAGTTTTCAGGATATTAAACTTTCAGGAGTTTTCAGGATATTTAACTATTAGGAGTTTTCAGGATATTTAACTTTCAGGAGTTTTCAGAATATTTAACTTTCAGGAGTTTTCAGGATATTTAACTATTAGGAGTTTTCAGGATATTTAACTTTAAGGAGTTTTCAGGATATTTAACTTTTAGGAGTTTTCAGGATATTTAACTTTCAGGAGTTTTCAGGATATTTAACTTTCAGGAGTTTTCAGGATATTTAACTTTCAGGAGTTTTCAGGATATTTAACTTTCAGGAGTTTTCAGGATATTTAAGTTTTAGGAGTTTTCAGGATATTTTACTTTTAGGAGTTTTCAGGATATTTAACTTTCAGGAGTTTTCAGGATATTTAACTTTCAGGAGTTTTCAGGATATTTAACTTTTAGGAGTTTTCAGGATATTTAACTTTTAGGAGTTTTCAGGATATTTAACTTTCAGGAGTTTTCAGGATATTTAACTTTTAGGAGTTTTCAGGATATTTAACTTTCAGGAGTTTTCAGGATATTTAACTTTCAGGAGTTTTCAGGATATTTAACTATTAGAAGTTTCTACTTTAGGACACCCCACTCTTAAAGCTGCATGATCGGACCCGGTACAACATGTACTGCGTATGCATTCAATCGTACTGTCCAGTCTGAACTAACTGTTTAGAGTCAACACAGCTCGTTTTATGCAACAAATGTATCCTGGCAAGATCACAGTCAGAAGTTTTAAGGATATTCCATGAGTCTTTTTTCAGGTGTCTGTTTTCTGGAGTTGTTTATTTCTGATTTAAAATTCGGTGATGGTGATTGACCAAACCTCTGTAGAGTAAAAAAAAGTAGATGTTTCACATTTATTGAAAATATATTTCGGTCTGGGTTGACCCTCGTCAGTTCTTGAGATTGTTTCTGTCAGGAAGATTCTGGAATTTGTCATTTCAATTTTCACAATTTGAAAGGTGAAGACTCAAATTACAAAGATGATGAGTGTAAAAAATCATGGTTTGTGGCTCCGATGAAAACCTTAGAATACTGACACAGACCGAGGCTCGGGTGAGCAAATTCAAATCTTGATTTTGCTTACTGTAATCATCTTTTTAAATCCTTTTATCTTTCTTTATATTAATTTTGAACTTGCACTATTTTCTGTAAGAACTCTATTATTTAAGTTTCATTGGTAAAACGCAAAGTTTTAAATATATGACATCATAAAAATATAAAATTCTTATGAAAAAACTTTGCCAAGCTTTAGGGGCTACTGGCGCCCAGTGTGAAATCCTTGGCGCCCTTTTAGGGGCCCTGGCGCCATTTGAGGAACAGATGAGGGCCAATAAACCATCCCTGCCGTCTCTACTTATATATTAGGGAGACAAACATTAGTTGCACCAAGGAGTAGAGGGGGG
>NW_019396045.1:672497-710300 GCF_000591075.1 Eurytemora carolleeae
AGGATGGCAAAACACAAACTTTAAGCATATATCTGATAAACCTAAAAGAGAACAATTAATTCTTTTAAACGTAAGTAAATGATTTTATATGTTTATTTTCATAAAGTATCCCGAGATCACAGTTAGTTGCATTTGTTCAGCGTGAGTGAGTTGAGTTGGAGTATTTTCTCATTCCTGTATTCGTGGAGAATTCTCTCCAACCTAATTTTTTGAAGAATTCTCTCCGTCCTGTATTCGTGGAGAATTCTCTCCAATCTGAATTCTTGGAGAATTCTCTTAACCCTGAATTCTTGGAGAATTCTCTTAACCCTGAATTCTTGGAGAATTTTCTTAACACTGAATTCTTGGAGAATTCTCTCCAATCTTAATTCTTGGAGAATTCTCATAACCCTGAATTCTTGGAGAATTCTATTCAATCTGAATTCTTGGAGAATTCTCATAACCCTGAATTCTTGGAGAATTCTATCCACACTCAATACTTAGAGAATTCTTTCCTTCCTGAATTCTTGGAGTATTCTCTCCTTCATATAGAAAGTCCTTTGAAATTTCAGACTAAATTTTGTCAAATTTGGCCTTTTGGTGTATTTTCTGTTTGGAAACTGTTTTTTGGTAGCAGTTCAATTTATATTCCATAGAAGGTATATCGTATACCTAGCTCATATACTCAATTCATTTCGCACCGGGGGACCCTACTCATTTATACCCAGGGGTACCTATATTCTACTTTCAGCGCATTGATAATTTGAGTTTTTTTATCTCATAAATGAATTTTTATTATTTTTTTATTTTACGTTTTTATATTTATATTTACCCCTTTAATACGAAGATATTTCCTATATCATATACAATCTCTAAACTATACTCAGTTTATATTAAGAGAAAATCAAAAAATGCAAATCAAAACGCTTCAAGCCTATACAAAATAAGAAGAGTGAGCAAATGGGAGGCAAGGAAAGGGACCTCTCAGCTGATTCTCACTGAGGCATTTTTTCATTTTCTTTGAAGATATTCAAAATAGGCACCAATATAATTAGATAAGAAAATTAAATTTTTAACCTTTTTACATTAGAATTTGTATGATTGAACACCACTTTTTGAACTCCCCCCTTCCCTCCCAGCCCAGATTTTTCAGAGTTACACCCCTGATTTTAGCCTGGTTTCTAAGCCTGTTAAATAGGTTGGTTTTTGTATAGGATGGAATAGGCAATTTTCAGGTCATATATCATGCATACGGGGGACAGGCCTTTATTAGGAGGATTCAGGCATTCAAGCAGTTAGAAGATACTTGCATTCAGGCAGCTAGTTAGAATATACTTGGATTTAGTCAGTTAGAAGATACTTGCATTCAGGGAGCTAGTAGAATATACTTGGATTTAGGCAGTTAGAAGATACTTGCATTCAGGCAGCTAGTAGAATATACTTGGATTTAGGCAGTTAGAAGATACTTGCATTCAGGCAGCTAGTAGAATATACTAGGTTTTAGGCAGTTAGAAGATACTTGCATTCAAGCAGTTAGAGGATACTCAGTTATAATTTTTTGTAGCCATGTTCCTTTTACAAACTATAGAACTCTTGTTTGAAGCTTCAGTTTATAAAAACAGATGATTAAAGTCCCATATATTGTTGAGTGAGTAAAGATGGGCATCAATATGTATATATTCTTGTGTGAGTAAAGGTGGGCATTGTTTTTATGAACGAACGATTTTTTTTGTGAATTATGGTGTCGTTCAGAATAAAAACGAACGATGGACGAACGAAATGAATAGTCAGAGAATTGAATAATTATTGTTTTTTAAAAACGATCAAAAAACAAAAAATAACGATTTAAAATCGTTCAAACGATCTTCATCATTCATGAACGTTTTTGTTATTTTTCTAAACGAACAAATTTTTCCGAACATTTGGAAAAAAAACTATCGTTTATTTAACTAAACACAATATTTAAAAACAAATAGGTTTTTATTAAACTAACAATTTTTTTTCGAAAAAACTTTTTGAAAAAATAACTCTAGTTTTTTTCTATACTAACGATGTTATTGAACAAACGATTGTTCTGAATTTACTATTTTACTGAACGGACGATTTTATTGAATGATCGTTCAGTGACAAAACGAACGAAATAGAGGTAAAATGAACTATGGTTTTAAGAATTACCGTAATCAATTATTTTTTGAACAATTGAAAAAAACGAACGAAATGGGCCGTTCATGAACGATGAACGAACGAAATGAAAAAAAACGCACACTTTTCTATGTGAGAGCTTGCAACCTTTGGACCACTGTAGTCTTTTGACTTTTGAGGTGAAAATGCGCAATTTTCTCCGCAAAACTTCGAAAATCAGGGGATTAAATTACATAACCGTCCCAAGGAACGTTTAATATCTTAACCTCCCTCTAATGGGGAATCATTCATAGGTCGTTTATGTTGGTCTAAAGGCGGTAAAATATGTAACCGGAGCTGGGAACTTATGAATGGTGGATATTGGGATTAATGATTGATCCACTCTTTTTTTAATCTCCAGATTGAATAATGCTTGTTCTCCTCTTGTTATTAATCTCCAGATTAATTAACCGATCGGGATTAATGATATCCCGTTCTAAAGTTTTTAGCTCGGATAATTTTTTTTCTTTCACATAATTGTGCATAAAATAAAAATAAAGTAGCTACGAGGTCAAACCGTCAAAAAAAATAATGTCACATAAACTATACCTTGTCCTTCCGCCTTGTTTACAGTTGTGGAAGTTGTTAAGCTATGTATTGTCCATAATAAACCCTAATATTAAATATATGTATGATTGCCCAGGGTTACCCTAAGCTGCAAACCTGGCAGGGATAATATAAATGACCAAAAGAAATGTCCCTTTTTTTACACTGACCTTAAAGGGCCTGTAGACAAAATTTCAAGTCACTCTCCATTTGGAATCAGGACAGTACCCTTCCTTTGAAAATAAGTTTAAAAACAAATTTCGAAGACATCTTTCTTTTTCTATCCATGAAATGATAATTTTTAAATGTGGTTTTGCTGTAATAGTAATTTTCAGATTTTTACTTCAAAATCAAAGAAGGAAATTAACTCTTTTAGATAAAACAATACAAGGGTACCATTGTTTATCATACAAGGATTCCTTACAATTATGTTTTCAGAGCTGAAAACTTAGAATAGTTTATTCTTAATCCGGATCGGTTAATTAATCTGGAGATTAATAAAAAGAGGAGATAAGCATTATTTAATCTTAAGATTAAGAAAAAGAGGAGATCAAGCATCAATCTTGATTTCCGCCATTCTAAAGTTTTCAGCTCAGTCCCTTTAATAAGATTTTTCTCACACTGACCTGGAATTTGAATATTTTATGACTTGTTTGATTACACCTTGTCTTATTCTACTTTAGGTCATGTACATTGTATACTGTATAGTGTACTACTACATGTAAACTGCACTAATTCTACCTATCTATCTATCTATCTATCTATCTATCTATCTATCTATCTATCTATCTATCTATCTATCTATCTATCTATCTATCTATCTATCTATCTATCTATCTATCTATCTATCTATCTATCTATCTATCTATCTATCTATCTATCTATCTATCTATCTATCCATCAATAATTACAATCAATGGGGGGTTAAACGCCAATAAATAATTAATATATTAGATAAATCAGGTGCACTCTCCTTCATACTTTGGAAACATTCCCAACAAATATTTTTTGAATTCTAACCTCCCCCCCTCCCTCGGGGTTTTAATGCAACAGCCTGTTGAAAAATCTAAAAAAACTGTCTGTACTTTTCAAAACGGCACCATTAAAAATGTTTTCTTATCTAAATGATTTGTGAGAATTAGACATTTTTCAAGCTAAAAACGACAATATCTTTCTTTGTTTTGATCAACCTATATGAATCATAAAGTCTGACCGCGTCAACCTTGTTGCACGGCTAGTCCTCCCCATAGGACTAGGTACAGTACAAAATGGGACCGGAAAGGTTGACCCGGCTCGGAAAGTCAAATGTACTACGGCTGCCCGTTAGAAATATTTAATGAATTTTTAGCTGGACATAACTCGTGGGTTTTGATGAGATTTTTTTATTTTAAATTGTCAGAAATATATAAAACAAATATTCTTTTACTCGAAAAAAATGTTTGTAATTTAAAATGATTACAATTGGTCATTCTTTATTTCTTTAAGTAGTTAAGCACCGTCTATTATCTATCTAAATGTCTATATATCTATATATATTTATCTATCTAAATATCTATATTTATATATACATCAATCTATCTATCTATCTAGCTAGCTATCTAAATATCTAACTATCTATATATTTATCTATCTATGTCTGGTATAAGTAGCTAAGGTCGGGGGTATGATAAGACCCTCTCAGTATGATACTAGAGAATACTGGAGAGGTGTAGTGCTACTTCAGAATATATTATACAACAAGATATCTATCTATCTATCTGTTTAATTTCCATCTATCAATCTATCTGTATAGCGTATATATATATATATGCTAAGACTCGACGTACCTATATCCGACCTGTATCCAACCTATATCCAACCTATATCCAACCTGTATCCAACCTATATCCAATCTGTATCCAACCTGTATCCAACCTGAGTCCAACGTGTATCCAATTTGTATCCAACCTGTATCCAACCTGTATCCAACCTATATCCAATCTTTATGCAAACTTTATTCAATCACCTTTCTTTTGGATTACTTTACAGTATTTCTATTTTTTATCTTTACTCTTGTATCTTCCAAAGCTACAGAAATAGGGAGAAATCAGAAGAAAGAAGGAGAAAGAGGAGAAAGAAGGAGAAAGAAGGAGAAAGAAGGAGAAAGAAGGAGAGAGAAGGAGAAAGAAGGAGAAAGAAGGAGAAAAAGGAGAAAGAAGGAGAAAGAAGGAGAAAGAAGGAGAAAGAAGGAGAAAGAAGGAGAAAGAAGGAGAAAGAAGGAGAAAGAAGGAGAAAGAAGGAGAAAGAAGGAGAAAGAAGGAGAAAGAAGGAGAAAGAAGGAGAAAGAAGGAGAAAGAAGGAGAAAGAAGGAGAAAGAAGGAGAAAGAAGGAGAAAGAAGGAGAAAGAAGGAGAAAGAAGGAGAAAGAAGGAGAAAGAAGGAGAAAGAAGGAGAAAGAAGGAGAAAGAAGGAGAAAGAAGGAGAAAGAAGGAGAAAGAAGGAGAAAGAAGGAGAAAGAAGGAGAAAGAAGGAGAAAGAAGGAGAAAGAAGGAGAAAGAAGGAGAAAGTAGGATAAAGAAGGAGAAAGAAGGAGAAAGAAGGAGAAAGAAGGATAAAGAAGGAGAAAGAAGGAGAAAGAGAAGAAAGAAGGAGAAAGAAGGAGAAAGAAGGAGAAAGAAGGAGAAAGAAGTAGAGAGAAGGAGAAAGAAGGAGAAAGAGGAGAAATAAGGAGAATGAAGGAGAAAGAAGGAGAAAGAAGGAAAAAGAAGGAGAAGAAGGAGAAAGAAGGAGAAAGAAGGAGAAAGAAGGAGAAAGAAGGAGAAAGATGGATAAAGAAGGAGGTAAAAAGAGAAGATGGAAATAACAGCTAGTTCGGTATTTACTTAAACTTACTTGTTCATTTAACTGCCAGCATACAATTTTTCGATCGACTCCTGATTTTCGATAAATTGGCTTTTGATATTGTGGTATTCTTGCCTTCTATCTATCCCTCTCAACTTCATCTATCTTCTATCTTCTAACATCTATCTTTTTTTCTATCTTCTATCTTCTATCTTCTATCTTCTATCTTCTATCTTCTATCTTCTATCTATCTCAACTTCAGTACTTGGAGGTATCTATCCTTTTCTCTATCTTCTATCTAATCTACAATCTTCTCTATCTAGAGTTCAAGGTACTCAATATACAAGATTCTCTGGATAGATAGATAGATAGGAAAATATAGATAGATAGATAGATAGGAACAGATAAGAATACAATAGGGCTCTCTGCATAACTGCATTCACTCAAACAAGGAAAGATTGCTAGATAGACAAATAGATAGATAGACCTCTTAATTCTTAAATGCACTTTCATCATTTAAATGTATTTCTGTCAAGTCTGTTTGTTCGTTTGCTTACAATTACGATGTTTTTCTTTTGTTTTGTTTTCTATTAGAAATAATTTAGAAGCATTGAAAGAGTGTAGAAGGATAAAAAAGTGATGGTTACTAGTGGAAAATAGGATGGAAGGTTAGCAGAAGTATTGAATTAATTTAATGTGATGTACGATGGAAAAAGGTATAAATTAATTGAAGATATGGAGTAAGGAAGAATGTAAGAATGAGGGAGGGGGGGTTATGCTGCCAGAAGCTCATCAATATTCTGTTCGAACCCAGGTACAGGGTGTCCCAATAAACATGGGAATTCAGAGACGAATTCGATATCGTCTTTGTTATGAATTAGCATTGTAATACCTAATTTTAAAAGCCATGAATTATTATGTCTGCTAGAGTTTATTTATGAAAACGATATATGGCTGTAAAGATGTGTCTATTGTGTCTCCGCAAGATGAACACTCAGAACAGTGAAGACGGACAAGTTTACTCTGCTTGTATACTGCAATTTTCTTGTTTTACTAAGTACAACCGTATGCAGTCAAAACATAAACAAACAAAATGTGAATATAGCAGACGAAACTCTTACAGATTACAGCTTTCTCAGTAGGTATCACTATACGAAATCAAAGAATTATTTAAGAAGACGATATCGAATTCGTCACTGAATTCCCATGTTTATTGGGACACCCTGTAGTTAGTAGAAATCTGCCCGAACCGCGTGGAATCCTTTCCGAGACCAGTAAAAGACAAACAAACTTTTTGTAATAATTGAATTAAGAAAGAAATAATTTCAAAAATGAGGGAATAGTTTATATACTCTTAATAGCTTTAAGATATAATTAAGAGTATATAAACCCTTTTTCAGTGTAAAATTTTGTCTTCTTAAATTTAACAAATACGCGGGCAGTCGTAATAAATTTGAATATCCGAGCCGGGTCACCTTTTCGGTCCCAGTTTGTACTGTATCGCCCGGACATTGGGTAAATAAAGAAGACGCTCAATAGGACTATAGCCGATGCAACAAGGTTGACGCGGTTAGACTTTAGGTTGAATTTACTTTTACTAAAGAGTCAGAGGTCCGTGACATACTACTCTTAGCTTTAAGAAAAAAATCCATGCTTTAACCCTATCCCCGCTGGGGTACTTGAAAACCAGGATACGCTGGGGGGGTCAATTTGACCCCCCCCCCTCTAAATCCCATGTTTTATGTCCAAATATATACTTTTAGAATCTGCAAAAAAATTTGCAAATTTGCGAAAATTGAATTTTTATCGCAAAATCCAGTTTTATAGTAAAAATGTTTGCAAAAAAAAATTTGTCCAAAAAATGACAAATTATACATTTTTGAAAAGCCCTTGACCATGCCATTTCAAATATGCAAAAAATTTTGCAAAATTTTAAATAACCTGATTTTTAATCAAGAAAAACTAAAAATGTGCAAATTTCCTTTGACAGATTTTTTGCAAAAAATTTGCAATTTTTTTTTCGCAAAACTTTTGCAATCCGTTTCCTTATGTCATAGGCTTTCCAAAAAGCTAAATTTTATCAAAATCTGACAAGTTAAAGTGGGTCAAAACAAAGATTTAGTTTGCTACAGGCAAAAGCAGTCATTCAGGCAGTGTGCCTGAGGACTCAGGCAGTTAGTATTAAAGCCCTGTTTTAGGCCTAAAGGGTGGGTTTTGGGTATGTAAGAAAAGTCAGAAAATTTCAACAGCCTCAGACCAATACTTTTTGAGTTATGTAGAAAAAACTACAGGGGGGGTCAAATTGCCCCCCCCCCCCCAGCAGGAATAGGGTTAAAACTTTTTTTCAGTGTAAAAATTTTGTCTTCTTAGATTTAACAAATACTTTATATTGAATGTTAGCAGTGATGAATGAATAGGTGATATGTAAAATCTTGCATATAAATCTATATTGCAATTTATTATTTATCATTTCATCCTTACACTTTTTATACAAAAATGTGTAGAGAGTATACTATGAATAATTAAAGAATTATAAATATCACAATTATATACTACAAATATTCCAAAAATGAAAACGTGGGTTAATAGGTTATATACTCCTCTAAGCTTTGAGATAAAAAATCCAATTTGTTAGCAGGCTTTTGCTGGGATTCTATGGGGTCCGGGCAGGGTTCTGCTAACAACCTGGGTTCGAACAGGATATTGCTGGGCTCATGGCTGCACGCCTCCCCCCCTCTTTGAATGGAAGAATGGAATTACCGTTAGATTTAGTAAATGAAGGACTTTAGAAGGGATAGAATAAAGAGTTGAAGAAAATTTGGAAGAAAGGATGAAGGAGGATGAAAAGAAGAATAAAAGGATGAAAGGATGAAGGAGGATGAAGAGAAGGAAGGATAAATGGATGGATGAATGACTGGAAGGTTGTTGTGTTGTGATGAGGGATGACAAGTTAATAGGATTATTCCACCGGAGATAACCTTAGACATACCTTACTTTAGACTTAAATCATAGAGATAGTAAACATAGAGAAGTAGTTTAAATATTTTCCATAGAGCTAGTAAACATAGAGAAGTAGTTTGAATATTTTCAATGGAGATAGTAAACATAGAGAAGTAGTTTAAATATTGTCCATAGAGATAGTAAACATAGAGAAGTAGTTTGAATATTTTCAATGGAGACAGTAAACATAGAGAAGTAGTCTAAATACTATCCATAGAGCTTGTAAACATAGAGAAGAAGTTTGAATATTTTTTTCCATAGAGTTAGTCAACATAGATAAAAAGTTTATTTATTGCACAAAGAGATAGTAAATATAGAGAAGTAGTTTTAATATTGCCCAAAGAGATAGTAAACATAGAGAAGTAGTTTAAATATTGTCCATAGAGATAGTAAACATAGACCATAGAGATAGTAAACATAGAAAAAGTAGTTTAAATATTGTCCATAGAGATAGTAAACATAGAAAAAGTAGTTTAAATATTGTCCATAGAGATAGTAAACATAGAGAAGTAGTTTAAATATTGTCCATAGAGAGAGCAAACATAGAAAAAGTAGTTTAAATATTGTCCATAGAGATAGTAAACATAGAGAAGTAGTAGTTTAAATATTGTCCATAGAGATAGTAAACATAGAGAAGTAGTTTAAATATTGTCCATAGAGGTAGTAAACATAGAGAAGTAGTTTAAATATTGTCCATAGAGATAATAAACATACAGAAGTAGTTTAAATATTGTCCATAAAGAAGTAGTTTAAACACTGACCATAGAGCTTGTAAACATAGAGAAGTACTTTTAATATTGTTTATAGAGATAGTAAACATAGAGAAGTAGTTTAATCATTGCCCATAGAGATAGTAAACATAGAGAAGTAGATTAGATATTACCCATACAGATAGCAAACATTGAAAAGAAGTAAATTTATTGAACAAAGAGATAGTAAATATAAATAAGTAGATTAAATATTGGCCATAGAGATGGTAAACATAGAGAAGTAGTTTTAGTATTACCCAAAGAGATCGTAAACATAGAAAAGTAAAACCAAACACTAAGGCATTGTAAAACTTTAAAGTCGAGGCTGTCTAAAAATGGTATGACTAAGTTTCAGAGTTGCTTTATCTCAGTGCGAGGTTGCAAAGAAAATATCAAAAATGTTCTTTTTATTAACACTTAATTTGATCAAAATTTATAAAATGAACATTTTTGTATGCTTTAGACACCTGGATTTAACTGTTCTGTCATTATTATAATTATATCATATTTATATTATAAATGCTTTAGATTGAATAAACAAAGTTCCATATTAAGCTTGACTTAAATCAATTTTCCGTCTGAATTCCCTTTAAACTCTAACCCTTTTCAGAAAATTTTTAATCAAAGTGAACTTGAACATTCTATATATACTTTTTTATTTTAGAAATCTACGTTAAAAAGTCTTTAAAATACATACAAAGATAGATAGATAGTTTGATAGTTGAATATGCAAGATACTTAGAGAGAAAGATAGATATTTGAATAAACAAGATAGTTAGAGAGAAAGATAGATATTTGAATAAACAAGATACTTAGAGAGAATGATAGATATTTGAATAAACAAGATAGTTAGAGAGAAAGATAGATATTTGAATAAACAAGATAGTTAGAGAGAATGATAGATATTTGAATAAACAAGATACTTAGAGAGAAAGATAGATAATTGAATAAACAAGATACTTAAAGAGAATGATAGATATTTGAATAAACAAGATACTTAGAGAGAATGATAGATAGTTGAATATGCAAGATAGTTAGATAGATAGATATATATATAGTTTAATTATGAAAGATAGTTAGACAGAAAGATAGATAGTTGAATATGCAAAATAGTTAGATAGAAAGATGTGTAGCCGGAAATGCAAGATAGTTAGATAAAAAGATAGATAGTTGAATATGCAAGATAGTTAAATAGATATTTAGATAATGAATATACAAGAAAGTTAGATAGAAGTATAGATGATGAATATGCAAGAAAGTAAGATAGATATATAGAAAGATGAATATGCAAGCTAGTTAGTTATAGATAAATGAATATGCAAGCTAGTTAGATAGATATATAGA
Source organism: Eurytemora carolleeae (assembly GCF_000591075.1). Classification (NCBI taxonomy): domain Eukaryota; kingdom Metazoa; phylum Arthropoda; class Copepoda; order Calanoida; family Temoridae; genus Eurytemora; species Eurytemora carolleeae. The sequence continues at coordinate 683,116 of NW_019396045.1, forward strand.
TAGATGAATATGCAAGCTAGTTAGATAGATATATAGATAGATGAATATGCAAGCTAGTTAGATAGCAAGATAACTAAGAATGATCTAATATGTTGACTAGTTGTATGTAGAGTTAAACACTATAATTTCCTTCAGATAAATCATATTGTACAGGGCTAGGTAATCATGTAGGTTATATAGCTTGCTGACAACATATATTGGAGATAGATAGATATATAGATATATAGATATATATATATATAGAAGATGAAAAGAGAGATAGATAAAAAATAGATATATGGATAGATGTAGATATGTAGATAGATAGACAGATATATAGAAATATGAATAGACATATAGATAGATATTTTGATAGTTAGATAGAAATATAGAAAGATAAATAGATAGATATTTAGATAGTTAGATAGAAATATAGAAAGATAGATAGATAGATAGACAGATATACTCTGGAACGTGTCAATGATAGAATGTGATGGTCTAAATACCTATCATAAACATAAAATGTCGTAGAGAGGAAAATGTGCAGAGCAACTGTACGGGGTTAAAGCTTAATCCTCTGTATTTGACCTCTTCAATATATCTATATATCTATCTATATTTTCTTTTATATATTTATCTATCTATCTAGCTATCTATCTTTTCTTCCATCTATCTATCTATCGAGCTGTTTGACCCTTTTCAATATTTTGACATTTAAGAATGTGACAGATGTAATAGACAGCACGTGGACATACACTACTATAAAAATAGATAAATAAATAGATAGATAATTATATAGATACATTCATAGATATTTAGATGGATATATAGGTATACAGATTGATAGATTGAAAGCTATATTGATAAATAAATATATATATAGACAGCTAGATAGATAGTTAAACAGATAATTAGATAGTTTGATAAATAAATTAATAAATTAAAAAGTAGAAAGATCGAAAGATCGAAAGGTAGATAGATAGATAGATAGATAGATAGATAGATATATAGATAGATATATAGATAGAGAGAAAGATAGATAGATAGATAGATAGAGAGAGAAAGATAGATAGATAGATAGATAGATAAATAGATAGATAGATAGATAGATAGATAGATAGATAGATAGATAGATAGATAGATAGATAGATAGATAGATAGATAGATAGATAGATAGATAGATATATAGATAGATATATAGATAGATAGATGAGATGTAGAATGTAGAATGATAGGTTAAGGATGAGTTGTATAAAAATATGATTGGAATTAACCTAGAAAGGTTAATTTGATTTATAGCACAGGTTTCTCCAAATTTTTATCATAAAACGAAAACACGGGCAGCCGTATTACAATTAAATTTCGGAACCGGAATAATGTTGACGCGGTCAGACTTTAGGTTAAATTTACTTTTACTAAAGAGTCAGAGGTGCGTGAAAATGAAGAAAAAATAAGAAAATTTCTCAATTGTTACATAATTTCGTTTTTATCACTTTCTATTGTGTATTTAAAATGTTTATATATATCTCAATTGACTCATTATTCCGCACAAGTTTAAAAACAATAAAGTTTTTTGCGCTGGTAACTTTTAAATGGGATATCCTTGATCCTGATCGGTTAATTAATCTGGAGATTAATAACAAGAGGAAAAAAGCATTATTTAATCTCGAGATTAAGAAAAAGAGTGAATCAAGCATTAATCCCGTTATCCACTATCCCAGGTCTGGTTACATGCTTGAATTCATCACAGTTCTTCTCAATAGCTCAATAACGATTAACTTTAGAATGACGTGGGTGGAATGAAAGGTCTCAGGGTTTATATTTTACATTCCTCTAGAAGAGTCTGTTTGCATAATAAAATGTATTGTTGCTTTTATGTATTATGTGGTAATATCAATTTATTGATACATTAATTCCATATGGTAATCTATTTTTAATGATCCATTTAGTGGGTTTGAAGTACTAATGAAATTTACACTTAATAACGTGATCCTTCATTGATGCTGCATATGTACAATTCTCCATTCTATAGATGTGTCTGTTAATAAATTATATTTGTTGATAAATATACATTTTTATTATTTGTTTCATCTATATTGTAATTAATATATATATATATATATGTAAACTTTAAATGTTAATAAATCTATATATATACATCTTTTGATGCATTTGTAAAGTTATTGTTATCTGCATCATGCAATTTCATTTACTGGTGATTTTATAAAGTAATCTAAATCTATTAATGCACTTTTTGGTCTCTATTTATTGATGATGCATCTTTTAAAGTAATTCATCTTACTATGCACAAAAAGGCGAGTCTTTACATCACGTGATCTATATTTTAAAATGCATCTAGATATAAATAGATATTTGTTGATGCATCATTAAGAGCTAGATAGAGATATATGTAATGATGCATCCTCTAGAGATAGATATTAATTGATGCTGGAGCTAGAGATAGATAGATATTTATTGATGCATTCTCTAGGTATGGAGAAATATTCATTGATGCAATATCTAGTGATGGATATATATTTATTGATGCATATGTTTGACTATTTTGGCATGTTATTCTTTTATAAACACACAGTGTATATAGATATATTAGTATACTCAGAAACCGGAAACTAAGGAACTATAAGTGTTCTTTACCCCCCGTAGCTAAATGGAGTGTTAAGCATTAGCTCCATAGATAGATATATATATATATATATATATATATATAGATAGATAGATAGATAGATAGAGAGATAGATAGATATATAGATAGATAGATAGATTTATTATATAGATAGATAGATAGATAGATAGATAGATAGATATGTAGATAGATAGATAGATAGATAGATAGATAGATAGAAAGATAGATAGATAGATAGAAAAATAGATAGATATATACATAGATAGATAGATATATAGACAGATAGATAGATAGTTAGATAGATAGATGGATAGAGAGATAGATAGATGGTTAGATAGATAGATATATAGATGAAAAGATAGATAGATAGATAGATAGATATGATGACTATGAGTATTTAACTCCTTTGACTATAGTACTAGGAGCACGAGAGTATTCTATAAAGAACACGAGGTGAACTAATCACAAGACAATACATAGATAATAACGGCATGACGGTGTACATGTACAATCCCCGCCCTTCCCCCTCCTCCCTTGCTTTATCATTCTCTTATGTACAGTAAATCTAAACGTATGGTTGACAGAAAAGAGAATTCTTAACTTCAAAAAAAGCCATTTTTATCTCATTTTAAGAAATGTTTTCTGAACGTGTGACAACTGTGTTTTAGAGAATTCTTATTAAAAATGGTTAAAATCCAAGTTTTGCGGCGTCTTTTTACTCTATACGTTAGAAACCATTCTTTCATATCGCTTTCGTTCATTCAAAATATTGATTAATATTGATTATTTTCACATTGAAGTCTCAAGCAGTCTTCAATTTAAACGAGATATATTCATTATGATTTATTAGTTTATAATCTTTTCTTGTATAATTTTCCTTTAAAATTTTTTACTTAAATTTTATTCTTTTGAATTGAGAGAGTATTTTTTGCGAATAAAATCCAATTATTTTCATATTCCACCCATTGCATCCCCCCTATCCTTTTTCTAGTTCTCTTCAGATTTAATTTTTTCCACATCCCACTAAAACATCCCTTATAGACATCCGACCCTGTCATGTATATGCAGAATAGAGTTGACAGAGGGCTTGTGCTAGGAAAACGTTGGTTAAAGAGCCCCATTAGAACCTAATATACTGTTTCAAAGCCTTTTTCCGGCCTTTTAAGCAATTTCCACCATTTTTCAAATTCTAAAATTTTAAAACTTTCTTCCCAACTGATACTTTACGACACATGAGATATAGACTGTTAAGAAAACCTCACGAAATGGACCTAATGTCACTTAAACGCTAAACTTTGACGGATGTACATTTTTCAAAGCTCTAAAATTTCTAAACGTTTTGCACCCTGTCTGATTTGATTTGAACTTTTATTTTTATTCCAGGGGGTTTTCTGATCAACTCAGTCTTAATCGTCCAGAAGCTGTATTTGCAGAGTTTGAGCCACTGCTTAAATTTGAGACGCGGCTCAAACAAGGTTGCTTATACTTGAAATTGTATTCAAAATTTCGAGATTTGAGCCGGCGCTCAATTGGAACCGGTTTTTGGGGGGTTTAGAGGGAAGCGTTTAAATTCTTCAAATTAGGGCTCAGGTTAAAAAAAATTTTTTTTACCCTATACTGAGTCTGTTCATCGATATAGCGAAAAATATATTTGGCTAAATTTAGATAAATTTAGTGTGATTATTATGTCTTTAATGGTGCTGCGCGAGGGTCAGTGGGTCACAAAGATTCAGCTTATAAAAAGTCTCATCCATTTTTAAGACAGGGTCGACTTTGAAGAGTAGCAACTGCTTGGGCTTTTACCGTTCTAATTTACTTATGCTTTTCTGTAGCCCATTACATGTACTTTTTAGCAATATAAAGCATTTGTTATTAGCTTTGATTTTAAGAAGTAATTGAGAGCTTGCAACCTTAAAATCGCTGTGGGGTGACTCCACATTTAGAGTTATAATGTTTTAGGCCCACTGTGATCTGTATCTAGATTTATAATGTTTTAGGCCCACTGTAGTCTGTGCCAATAGATTTTAATGTTTTTATGGTTTTAGGCCCACTGTGATCAAGTTTGTGAAGAACTCTGCTGGTGTGATCGCCACAAATTCAGGTATGTAAAGTGACTGTATGGAAAGGCTTAATATGGTTGTGTATCGGCTTGATTAGGCTTGATTGCCTCGCCAATTAATAAATATCAAGGCTAATGAAAACCCTAGTCTAGATCTTTTATTCCAAAATTCTTCATATCATCATTTAGTAATTTGTGAAGCAAGGAGGGGGTCGAGGGGCTGGGGATTGAAGGAGGAGGGGGTCCATGGGATAGGGGTGGAGGATTAAAAACTAAATCTGGCCGGACAGTGGGTTTTGTGAAAGAATCAAAACAATCATCTAATCAACTGATTATATTCAGGTCTCCAGATCATTATAACATAAACATTGATAAAGATACATAAAGGAAGGAAGGATTTATTAGTGAATTAATGAAAAAAAATAATATATATGGAATGGACTATTAAAATGATAATAGGAGGAAAGCTGGATTAATGAATAGATGAATAGAGGAAAGCTGGATGAATGAATAGATAAATGGAGGAAAGCTGGATAAATGAATAGATGAATGGAGGAAAGCTGGATTAATGAATAGATTAATTGAGGAAAGCTGGATTAATGAATAGATGAATTGAGGAAAGCTGGATTAATGAATAGATGAATTGAGGAAAGCTGGATTAATGAATAGATGAATGGAGGAAGGATGGATTAATGAATAGATAAACGGAGGAACGCTGGATTAATGAATAGATGAATGGAGGAAAGCTGGATTAATGAACAGATGAATTGAGGAAAGCTGGATTAATGAATAGATTAATTGAGGAAAGCTGGATTAATGAATAGATGAATGGAGGAAAGCTGGATTAATGAATAGATGAATGGAGGAAAGCTGGATTAATGAATAGATGAATTGAGGAAAGCTGGATTAATGAATAGATAAATGGAGGATAAGCTGGATTAATAAATAGATGAATGGAGGAAAGCTGGATTAATGAATAGATGAATAGAGGAAAGCTGGATAAATGAATAGATGAATTGAGGAAAGCTGGATTAATGAATAGAAGAATTGAGGAAAGCTGGATTAATGAATAGATGAATTGAGGAAAGCTGGATTAATGAATAGATAAATTGAGGAAAGCTAGATTAATGAATAGATGAATTGAGGAAAGCTGGATTAATGAATAGATGAATTGAGGAAAGCTAGATTAATGAATAGATGAATGGAGGAAAGCTGGATTAATGAATAGATGAATGGAGGAAAGCTGGATTAATGAATAGTTGAATGGAGGAAAGCTGGATTAATGAATATATAAATGGAGGAAAGCTAGATCAATGAAAGGATGAATGGAGGAAAGCTTAATTAATGAATAGATGAATTGAGGAAAGCTAGATTAATGAAAAGATAAATGGAGGAAAGCTAGATTAATGAATAGATGAATGGAGGAAAGCTGGATTAATGAATAGATGAATGGAGGAAAGCTGAATTAATGAATAGATGAATTGAGGAAAGCTAGAGCACATTCTTTGATCCCTATCTCTACTGATTAACTTTCACTGTTGTAGATCTATACTAGATATATATAGATATCTAGATATATAGATATATTTATAGATACCTATTAGTTTATTCATATTCAAATGTATATACAGGGTTACCCACAAAGAATAAGACTTTAATGACGACTCTTGAAATATGACGAGCTAAAGGTTGAATAATGAAATATAATTGTTGAAAAATTAACTAGATAATTCGACAAAAGAAAAGGTAACATATTTTAACCTTTGCATCTATAAAAGTAAAATATTGAATAAATTCTTTACAGTTGTCTCTGCAGTTTCATCCTTTGTGGGTAACCCTGTACAAATAAAAGCTATTTAAATATTAATCAGTGTAATTCAAGTAATACCTGGAATTTATTCATCAAAAATAATTTAGAAATAACTTATTTTTTGAGCTGAACGATAGCAAAATATTTAAATTTTAGAAAAGTTACAAAGTTATATTTGCTAAAGAGAAAACGTTAAATTGAGTTTCCTAGTCCTACCTTTATTATTAAAATCTTTATTCTAAATTACAAACATATGATTTTCATATTTTGCAAATGTTAGTTATTTCGAAATAATCCGAAATTTCGATCGAACTACATGTTATGGTTTATCCTTTTCAGGAGTTAAAAAACTTTTTTTCTTAGTTCATAGTTAACCCCTTCCCCCCTTATAACCTCCCCTCCAAGTAACAAGTATGGTGTGTATTGCACAGCAAGATACAAACTCTTTAAAGCTTCAAACATAACCCAATACATTTCCACCAGGGGGGTCTACATACATACAGACAGACAGACAGATAGACAGATAGACAGATAGACAGATAGACAGATAGACAGATAGACAGATAGACAGATGGACAGATAGACAGACAGACAGACATACAGATAGACAGATAGACAGATAGACAGATAGACAGATAGACAGATAGACAGATAGAAAGATAGACAGATAGACCGATGGAAAGATTGACAGGTAGATCGACAAATAGACAGATATACAGATAGACAGCTAGGCAGGTAGACAGAAAGAAAGACAGATAGACATATAGATTGATAGATAGAAAGATAGATAGATAGACCGATAGATGGACAGATAGACAGATAGGCAGACAGATAGACAGAAAAACAGATATATAGATAGACAGGTAGATATAGATAGATAGATAGATATATACATATATACATAGATAGACAGATATGCCGATATACAGATAGTCAGATAGACAGATAGTCAGATAGACAGATAAACAGATATACAGATAGACAGATAGACAGATAGACAGATAGACAGATAAACAGATAGATAGATAGACAGATAAACAGATTTACAGATAAACGATAGACTTATACACAGATAGACAGATACACAGATAGACAGATACACAGATAGACAGATACACAGATAGACATATAGACAGATAGACGATATACAGATAAACAGATAAACAGATAGACAGATAGACAGATAAGTTTTAGTTTAACAACTCACTGTTTATACAATTTAATGGATAATAAAAAAGTTTTAATGTAACAATATACGAGTAACAAGTATCGAAATTATTTTAGAAATTTTATCAAAAAAAAAAAAAATTGGATCGAGTAAAATGTTTAGTTGACATTTTCAGAAATAGTTAAAACATTCAGCAAAATTTGTTCCTTAATTGTTAAAAAAAACTCAAGAATGAAAATGTTTTTTTTTAAATTTTTTTTCAGCGTTATGATACATACAAAAGATACTTGCATTATACTTTTAAAGGGATTGTAAGTCTACTTTAAGTGAGACCCTCAATGCAAAGATGACAATGCCCGATTCACATTTGAACCCTTGGAAGCGTTTTCTGATGATGAATTAAATATCATGTTTAAGTTTCTTTAAACTGTTTAGTTTCATTTGCGATTTCTCTGCGAAAGTGACTTGCGCATTTCTTGTTTATTAGAAGCAACGGAGAAACTTACAGAAATAAAACTTTTCTAGTCCGAAAAACGACCGTAGAGCTTCCACATTTTTGATCAGATTAAGGTTTCAACGGAACCATTAAACAATATACAAAACAAAGGTTTAAGATAAAAAAATAAATACAATATCAAAACTAACATATTTTAAATTTTTTTAACAAAATGTCGTAACCATCTAATAATTCAAACTACAATTTTAATGATAAGGGTTTTAAATATTAATTTTTTTGTGGACAATCATGGGTGGCCAGGGGGGTGTTATAGGCTAAAAAATTAGAAAATTTTCTAAATATTCTTTTTTTCAAAATTTTTTCCACGGGCAACGCCGGGCCCTTCAACTAGTAGCTAATAAAAAAATATTAATTTAGCAATATACGAGTAAAAAGCATCGAAAATACTTCAAAAATTTTATCCAAAAAAATATAAAATAAATACAATATCCAAACTAACATAATTTACATTTTTTCACCTGAAGACGTATCCATCTGATAATTCAAACTACAATTTTAATAATAAGGGTTTTATATATCTACGGTTTCAGGTTGGTCTAAGGATTAGAAAGTAAGAAGATGAAAAATAAGTTCCTTACTCATTTTATTTCTTTTTAACTCATCAAACAAATATGTGTTTACCATTGTGATGCTAGTGTACTGCACATGTGTAAAGGATATTGTACTGCACCCCTGGAGAGGGTTTGTCATATAATCATAATATAATCATATCCTGCTGGGTCCAGTATTATTATTGGGAATACAATATGCTTGAGAGAGTTTCAATTTGGCTTAACCCATCCTCCTCCCCCCCCCCCCTACTCCCCTACTCCATACCCTAACCCATCTTAACCTTTGAAAAGGAGTAACCTAATCCTACTTATCTTCTTATTCATTTCTAATCATAACGTTTGCGAAGCACACTCTTTATATATATACAACCTCCCACTGATGACCCCACCTACCCCATGCTTAAGTTCAATCCCATTACTTCCATATTGTGGCATCTGTTCTCTCCTCCTCTCATTTCCGTGTTTTCTTCCATTTGATGGTGATTTTGCTCTCTATTCTCATTTCTTCCTTTTTGTGGTGATTTTGCTCTCTATTCACATTACTTCCATTTTGTGGTGATTTTGCTCTCTATTCACATTTCTTCCAGTTTGTGGTGATTTTGCTCTCTATTCACATCTCTTCCATTTTTTGGTGATTTTGCTCTCTATTCACATCTCTTCCATTTTTTGGTGATTTTGTTCTCTATTCACATCTCTTCCATTTTGTGGTGATTTTGCTCTCTATCAACATCTCTTCAATTTGGTGGTGATTTTTCTCTCTATTCACATCTCTTCCATTAGGTGGCAACTTTGCTCTCTATTCACATTTCTTCCATTTTGTGGCGATTTTACTCTCTATTTACATTTCTTCCAGTTTGTGGTGATTTTGCTCTCTATTCACATCTATTCCATTAGGTGGCAACTTTGCTCTCTATTCACATTTCTTCCATTTTGTGGCGATTTTACTCTCTATTCACATTTCTTCCAGTTTGTGGTGATTTTGCTCTCTATTTACATCTCTTCCATTATGTGGTGATTTTGCTCTCTATTCACATCTCTTCCATTTTGCGGCAGCGTTTGCTCTCCCCCTCCCATTCCTTCCATTTTATGGCAACTTTTCACTCCTCCTCCCATTCCTTCCTTTTCATATGCAAACATGTTCAACTTGTTTTTTCTTCACTAAAAACTTCTTGGCAAAAAATGAAACTACTCGCAACTTCAAAAGTTATAATATTGATCATATTCTCTAAAATCAAGTGAATTTGTTAAGAGAAATTAATAGCAAAATACGGCAGAAACTATAATAGCTATTTAAAACATTATTATTAATTTATAATATTTGTTTTAAATGATTCTAGTTTTGAAATTTTCGTTACCAAAAATCCAAATTTAAACTCATGCAAGGTCCAATATGACATGAACTATCCTATGTATATATATAAAGTAGAAATCTCTGTTCGTTTGTTTGTTTGAAATTCTGATCATGCATAGCATAACTTAAGAACCTGTATGCCAAGTCCATTAGCACCTGATCCAATCAGGGTTCAGTCATTGTTTGTTGTCTATTCTGAACCAATAGTAATAGTATGGCGGTAATATCTATCTTTCTATCTATCTTATTATCCAATTAAAGTTATGAATCTTTCAATCGGCGCTATCAGTAAATCACAGGCAGCCGTAGTACATTTGAATTTCCGAGCCGTGTCAACCTTTCTGGACAGGAGTAGCTGGTTCAACAAATTTGACGCGGTCAGACTTAATGCTTCATATAGGTTGAATTTACTTTTACTAAAGGGGCAGAGGTGCGTAAAATGGAAATATATACTTCCAGCTAGTGAAGCTATCTAAACATTTAGAACACCCTATGTTTGGATTGTTGTGAATATTGAAGATATTTGTGTAATAGTTCGTCACGCATATATATATAGCCGTCTCTAAAAGAAGAACATGTATCCAATTTTTTCCTTCCCCGTTTCCTTCATTCCTTCATCTTCGGTATTTAGACACGTGTTCTAGGGTCCAAAAATCGTATACTAGGACGGACCCAGATAAAAAGAATGTGCAAATTGTTTTCACTCTTTATATAAAGCTCTTGAAAATCTCATTTTAAATTTCCCGAATGAAGCAGTAAATCCATTTAATTACTTGGATAAATTTTGGGGTTGTGTGAGAATGGTTTTTGTGTGTAAGAATGAGGATGTTTGTGTGTAAGAATGAGGATGTTTGTTTGTAAGAATGGGGGTGTTTGTGTGTAAGAATGGGGGTGTTTGTGTGTAAGAATTGGGGTGTTTGTGTGTAAGAATGAGGATGTTTGTGTGTAAGAATGAGGATGTTTGTGTGCAAGAATAAGTATGTTTGTGTGTAAGAATGAGGATATTTGTGTGTAAGAATTAGGATGTTTGTGTGTAAGAATGGGGATGTTTGTGTGTAAGTTTGAGTGTGAGTGAGAGTGAGGGTGGGGCTGAAATATGTTCAATACCAATTTGTTCCCACTTACATCTTCGCTACTTAAACCTTACCATGGTCAAACTAAATTAATCTTCGGACTTTTGAGTCTATCTATCCATCTATCTATCTATCTATCTATATATCTATTTATCTATCTATCTATCTATCTATCTATCTATCTATATATCTATCTATCTATCTATCTATCTATCTATCTATCTATCTATCTATCTATCTATCTATCTATCTATCTATCTATCTATCTATCTATCTATTCATCTATCTATCTTTCTATCTGTCTACCAATATATCTGTGTAAATATATATCCTTATACATCCTTCTATCTATTTATCTATATTTCTGTCTATCTATTTCTATTCCTATGTATATTAATATATCTTTCTAATTATCTATCTATTTATCTCTGAACAATTATGTAGATTGTAGGTGTCTGTTTTCTAATATCTGTTAGTCTTCCTATCTATTTATCTATTTATCTATCTTTCTATTTTTCTATCTAATTTTTAGCCCCCTAACTTTCTCCAAGGTTTCATTTTCCCTATAGAGTATCAAATTTAACCCACATCCGAAAATTTAGCGCTTTTGAGATCTTTTTGTTTCATTAACATTTTCTAAAAGCTTGAAAATCCCTAGAATTATTCTTTAATGAGAAGCCAAGTAGGACTTTTAGAAAATTTATTTTTTACAAAACCTGATGTGAAATCTGAAATAACTTTAAGCTCTAAAAAGACATCATAACTCATAGTTTAGGTGTGGAATCTTAAAGCTAGGGTAAAAATGGACAATTAACAAACATTTCAGATTTAACCCTATTTGGCCTGGGGGGGATCCCATAGCCCCCTACAATTTTTTTGCGATAACTCAAAAAGCATTTTAGCTAGGAAGCTCAAATTTTCTGGCTTTTCTAACTAGCCCATGCCCCTCAATTGGGGCTAAAAGCTCGGTTTAAATACCTACTGCCTGAATCCTCTGGCATACTGCCTAAATGCAATATTTTAATTGCACTAAATCTATATTAAGACCTACTTCCAGTCATTGGATTTTTTAACAGTTTATAACTCTTTGGAAAGCCTATTACAAAAGCAAACAGATTGCACAATTTTTGCAAAGAAATTTTGCACAGATTTTTCCAAAGACGCCTTCAAAGGAAATTTGCACATTTTCAGTTTTTTTCTTAAATTAACATTTAAGTTTTCAAAATTTTGCAAATGTTATTGTATGTTTGAATTCGCTGGGTCGAGTGCTTTTCAAAAATGTATAATTTGTTGCAATTTGCGCAATCTTTTAATTTGGACATTTTTTTATATAACTATATTTTGTAATATTCGGGGTTAAAGCTAGGGTAAAAATAAATTTGCAATCAATAAAAATTTCAATTTTAAATTGTCATTTCTATGAAAGAAACTGATCAATCGTTAAAATATCTTTGGTTTATGACGTCTGGTTGCAAAGGTATAAATGCTAGAAAATTAGAATATTTTAATGTCTTTATCTAAACATGAATCAAGGAATATATCTCCATGTTATATCTCCATCTAAACATGAATCAAGAAATATATTTCCATCTAAGCATGAATCAAGGAATATATCTCCATGTTATATCTCTATCTAAACATGAATCAAGGAATATATCTCCATGTTATATCTAAATCTAAACATGAATCAAGGAATATATCTCCATGTTATATCTCCATCTAAACATGAATCAAGGAATATATCTCCATGTTATATAGCCGTCTCTAAAAGAAGAACATGTATCCAATTTTTTCCTTCCCCGTTTCCTTCATTCCTTCATCTTCGGTATTTAGACACGTGTTCTAGTGCCAGCTATTTCCGGCTTCCTTATGCTCATCTATCTATCTATCTATCTATCTATCTATCTATTCATCAATCTAAGCATTTATCTAACTATCTATCTATCTATTTATCTATGAGCTCCCTGGGAGGTATACTGGCACACTTACCCTAATATTAAAAGGAAATTAAGAAAGCTAAAGTGAGAAGTCGAGAACACCCAATTTTAGACAGATAGACAGGCAAACAGACAGACAGACGGATACACCAACAGATAGACAGACACACCGACAGTTGGACAAAAACACCGACACACAACCATGCACTCCTCGTCCTTTTTCCTATTGAGTAAAATAAAGAAAGTATAATGCCGGGACAGGAAAAACATAAGATTTGTATTTATAGTAAACTGGTTCAGCAACATACAGAGTATCACATAAGCTTACAGGGAGTGTTCGCGAAAAATGAAAGGGGTATAGGCTTATGTTCTCCTTATAGACCCAAGTCAGATTTGTAGCGATGAAAAGCGCTTATTTTTCTCCGTACGCCTATACCTCCTTTCATTTTTTGCGAACACTCCCTTTAAAAGTTACATGACGAACCAGTTCAAAAGTTGACTTTTGCAGTATTTATTTGTACAAGCCCGTCTAGTTTACCCAGTATTTGGTTGACCGAGCACATTTTCTGCAACAGAATTAGGCAGGCGGTACTTTAGTGTGTACTTCGGAAAGTATGACAGTTTAGTTACAACTAAACCGAATTCATTATCTGATCTTCTTGGTTTCAGATAGAAAAATAAGGATAACTCATTCACCCATGGTCAGCCAAAGATTTCAAGGGTACCATTGCGAATTCGACTTATCAAATTGGGAAAGATCACTTGAAATTGGATCTACAGTTCCTTTCAAAGAAAACCAACTCACATAGATTAAATATTATAAATATTATATATAAATATTATAATTTATTTATTAATTTTTAAGACCGGGTCGACTTTGAAGTGTCGCAAAGCATTGTGGTTTGATTTTATCGCTTCAACTCACTCATGCTTTCTCCCACGACAAGACATGTAAATTTCAGAACTTTAAGCATTGTTTTTTTGGCTAAAGTTTTTAAAAAGTAATTGGCAAAATTCTCATCAATTTTAGCCTGAGAGCTTCCAACCTTTATATTGCAGTGAACACAAACACACACCCCTCAGTCATACATACACCCTAGCTGAACCCCCCAAAAGACAGTGTAGATAGATTGCGTGATTGTTAAACATGCTACTGGTCTAGTCACGCCCAATTTCTGAGGATGGGCGTTACCCAACTAAAGTTGTATGTCAAAAATACATATCTATCTATCTACATATCTATGTATCTATCTTTCTATTTATCTATTTATCTATCTATCTATTCATCTATCTATCTATATATCTATCTATCTATATATATCTATTTATCTGTTTATCTATCTGTCTATCTATCAATATATCTATCTATCTATTTCTAAATATATTATTCTATCTATCTATCTTTCTATCTATCTATCTATCTATCTATTTATATGTCTATCTATTTATATGTCTTTTTATCTATCTTTTTATCTATCTATTTATCATATACTTAAATATGCATCTATGTGTCCTACTTTCTATCTATCTATCTAACTATCTAGCTAACTATTACTGTCTGCGAGGTTGCAAAGTATATATACTTATAGTGAAGCTACCGAATAATATTCTAAAACCAGTTTTGTGCACGCAATCAACTAGCATTTATGCACGCGCGTTTTCCAGCTAGAAAACTCAAACTTGTTATGAGTGTTTTTACACTACGCGCAGAACTGATTACATATCAGCGGGCGCGCACAATCTGAAGACATATTTTTTTCAGAATGTGGTTGGGGATTTAAAAAACGTTTGTACAAAAGGGTACTTTTAACCCTATTCCCGCTGGGGGGGGGGGGTCAATTTGACCCCCCCCCCCTGTAGTTTTTTTTACATAACTCAAAAAGTATTGGTCTGAGGCTGTTGAAATTTTCTGACTTTTCTTACATACCCAAAGCCCTCCCTTTAGGCCTAAAACCGGGCTTTAATACTAATTGCCTGAGTCCTCAGGCACACTGCCTGAATGACTGCTTTTGCCTGTAGCAAACTAAATCTTTTTTTTGACCCACTTTCACTTGTCAGATTTTGATAAAATTTAGCTTTTTGGAAAGCCTATGACATAAGGAAACGGATTGCACAAGTTTTGCGAAAAAAAAGTTGCAAATTTTTTGCAAACAACCTGTCAAAGGAAATTTGCACATTTTTAGTTTTTCTTGATTAAAAATCAGGTTATTTAAAATTTTGCAAAAATTTTTGCATATTTAAAATGGCATGGTCAAGGGCTTTTCAAAAATGTATAATTTGTCATTTTTTGGACAAATTTTTTTTTGCAAACATTTTTACTATAAAACTGGATTTTGCGATAAAAAATTCAATTTTCGCAAATTTGCAAATTTTTTTGCAGATTCTAAAAGTAGAGCACAAGAGCTTTCTAATGATGTATCATTTGTCATATTTGGACATAAAACATGGGATTTAGAGGGGGGGGGTCAAATTGACCCCCCCCCAGCGTATCCTGGTTTTCAAGTACCCCAGCGGGGATAGGGTTAATAGATAGTGCAGTGATACCCAAAAAACTGTGGAATATACAGATGAAAATGTAATTCATTATATTGATATATAATTGAAAATGTGGGTTATGCAACCTTCTCACAAATAATGTGTAATATATTCTCTGAACTGGTTAAAATATAAGTTGTCTTCCTCTTCCACTAAAATTTTGATTCCCACAGTATTTCTGACAAAATGGTTGTATTTACAAACAAAGATATTATTATTATTATTATTATTATTATTATTATTATTATTGTTATTATTGTTATTATTATTATCATTATTGTTATTATTATTATTATTATTATTATTATTACAGTCAAACCGTAATAAACCTTACTTGAAGCTCGAGGGTAAATATTCAACATTTTGCTGGAACTCCTCTCCTCACGCTGAACTAGACAGATGGAAAAGGTCATATTTATGCAGTATTACTGGCACTACTTTGTGACCTCGTAGCTCTCCATGCTTTGATTTTTTGATTAAGCATAACAACAACAAAATTATCTGATTAAATATTAGAAATTCAAAACATATTTGCTCTTCTCCAGAAATCTTTCATTTTAGAGGCGTTATGATTAAAATATGTAATTTTTCAATCTTAAATCCAATTTACCTTGTTTTGACGTATCCTGAGTCTTTTTACCAGGTCTACTGGTTACAAATCTTTTTATACAGCTGTCTTTTAAATGGAGAAAAAGATAAAAAGTTGAATAAATAGACAAACAAGGTATATGAAAATACCTTGTTTGACTATTTATTCAACTTTTTATCGTTGTCTCTTTACTACTTTATTCAACTTTTTATCTTTATCTAATTACCCCAGGACACCCTGTATCCTGTCTAATTACCCTTGGACACCCTGTATCCTGTCTAATTACCCTGGGACACCCTGTATCCCGTCTAATTACCCTGGGACACCCTGTATCCCGTCTAATTACCCTGGGACACCCTGTATCCCGTCTAATTACCCTGGGACACCCTGTATCTCGTCTAATTACCCTGGGACACCCTGTATCCCGTCTAATTACCCTGGGACACCCTGTATCCCGTCTAATTACCCTGAGACGCCCTGTTTCCCGTCTAATTACCCTTGGACACCCTGTATCCCGTCTAATTACCCTGGGACACCCTGTATCCTGGATAATTACCCTGAGACACCCTGTATCCCGACTAACTACCCTGGGACACCCTGTATCCCGTCTAATTACCCTAGGACACCCTGTATCCCGTCGAATAACCCTGGGACACCCTTTATCCCGTCTAATTTCCCAGGGACACCCTGTATCCCGTCTAATTTCCCAGGGACACCCTGTATCAATAACCCAGGGACACCCTGTATCCCCTCTAATAACCCTGGGACACCCTGTATCCCGTCTAATTACCCTGGGACACCCTGTATCACGTCTAATTACCCTGTTTCCCTTCGAATTACCCTGGGACACCCTGTATCCCGTCGTATTACCCTGAAACACCCTGTATCCCGTATAATTACCCTGGGACACCCTGTATCCCGTCTAATCACCCTAGAACACCCTGTATCCCGTCTAGTTACCCTGGGACACCCTGTATCCCGTCTAATTTCCCAGGGACACCCTGTATCCCGTCTAATTTCCCAGGCACACCCTTTATCAATAACCCAGGGACACCCTGTATCCCGTCTAATAACCCTGGGATACCCTGTCACTTGTCTAGTTATTCAGAAATAGTGAGAGACGGGTTGAACTGAGTATCGATGGGTCAAATACCTGGTCTAGCTACTACTAAACACACTGTATTTACATATCTATCTATCTATCTATCTATCTGTATATTTATCTATCTATCTATCTATCTATATATTTATCTATCTATCTATCTATATATCTTTCCATCTATTTACCTATCTATCTATCTATCTATCTTTCTATTCATCTATCCATCTTTCCATCTATCTAATCTTTCGATCGAATAAATTAACAAAATGGTAGTTTCAATTTATCTGCAATCGTAAACCTAGGTAGCTTTTTTTTTGGCACAATCAAAGAAATAAACATTTTTTTAAATCAACTGACAAATTTCTCAGTTAAACTTTAGAAACAAAAATTTATGTAAAATGATATTAACATTTTTAAATAAATAGAAAAATCTATATTTAGTGAACTTCTTATATTAAAGAATTAAAAATTAAAATTATTAAATTAAATTAAAATTAAAAATAATTAAAGTATTTATTAAAAATGTATATCTGCTAAAAATCTCTGAAATATGCGAATTTTCCGAATATCATTAGCTATCTCAGGTCTATATCTCACTAATTGTGTAATTAAAAGTAATAATTATCCCTCCACCAGATGTCAGATATCTAGCAGATCAATCAATCAATCACTGCAGGTCATTGAGTTTATACATCAATCAATTTCAAGCTAATCAATTGACATAATGTCCACGTACCCTGAAAGGGTGGAATTAATTGCAAATTCCGTTTAACAAGCCTTTAAATTTTTAATTAAATTTTTTCTAATTTTTAAAAATGTGTTAGAAACGATATTTTAATCAGTTTCCAAAAATGAAAACCATACTCCTGTGTCTATATGATTATCGGTCTATTTATTTATATCTATTTATCTATTTATCTTTCTATATATCTACCAATATATCAATCTATATATCTATTTATCTATCTATCTTCATATCCATATATATATATTTATCTATCTATCTATCTATCTATCTATTTATCTATATCCTTCCAATATGTATACATCTGACCCATTTGTAATATATATATATCTGTTGCGGGATCAAATTATATTATTATTATTTTTACAATTTTCTGAATAAATAAAAGATAATCTTATTATCTGATTATGACCCCGCTGAGTGTTTATATAGATATGGGGCCTGGGGGTCAGCTCACGATGGAAAATGTACATCTGTTCAATATTATGATGCTGTGCGCGCAGATATGGTGCATACATCTTTCTGGTGCGCAGATACACTCTCAACTAAAATCAACTATTTCTTCGGTTAAAGTATTGCAAATTAGTGCAGTACACACTGAAAGCTTAGTTGAGGATGGATAGCTTACAGCAAGGATGTAATGCAAGGAAAGTTATGTCAGAAGTGTACGCATCTTTTGTACTGCAGTGTACTGTCTCTGGGCGGTAATGTAAACACAAGACGGATGTCGAAGCCTGGCATGGGAGTCATCTTTCACATAAAAATCAATGAAATATTCTGGTCATAGGAAACTATTATGTGAATTATCAAAATTATCAAATTTGATGCTTTTAACCTCCTCGGATACTAAATGAACACTGATGCATCTATTCTTGTTTACAAATTCCGCCCAAAAAGAAACTGGTTTCAATATGTACGCAGAGTATACACGACCGCAATTAACTTTCCTTGCATTACACCCTTGGCTTACAGAAAGTGCTCAAATACCACATTTGCGGCACCTAGAATTGCTCGTAAATTATATGGGCGATCAGTATAATTTTTGAATGGCATGACATAAGAGTCTTGATTGCATATGCTTGGAAGTTTGATACATGTATATGTTTAATTGTGAACTGAAAAATTTGTTTATTTTTCTACGGAATTTTTTCATTTAAGTCCCCATATATCGTGTAGTACTTTTTGTAAAAGGAAAAGCTTACATAAATTTATTTCTTTATTTTCTGTAGTAATTAATAAATGGTAGACAAAACCCACAATAAATTAGAGGTCCTGAGGTCGAATATAATGAATTTGAGCCCCGACTTAAAGTTTAGACGTGGCTTAAATATCATTGCTTCCACTCAAAATTGTATTCAATCTTTCAAGATCTAAACCAGCGTTCAATTAAAACCGGTTTTTTGCGGATTTGAGACGCGGCTCAAATTCCTTAAATTCGGACTCTGGTTAAAAACCAGTGAGCCTAACCCGATTTTATTAAATGTAGATTATTTAAATTTTTGTTGGACTTTTCTATTTTA
Source organism: Eurytemora carolleeae (assembly GCF_000591075.1). NCBI lineage: Eukaryota > Metazoa > Arthropoda > Copepoda > Calanoida > Temoridae > Eurytemora > Eurytemora carolleeae. The sequence goes on from NW_019396045.1 coordinate 702,696, forward strand.
AATATAAAAATGCATAGATACACTATTTTTGACGCAATCCGATTATGAATCAAAATATTTATTTCAATACAGACAAAATGTAATTCTTAGTTGTACGTAATTCCTTACAAATCTAAAAAAAGACACTAAGACAGATAAATTTATAAATTTTTACAATTCATTTTAACAAGTTATGATTTTTTCTAAAATTGACTGTCTAGCTCATCAATAAACATTGACCCTTTAATTCGTTAAAATGTTAAGTTTTTTTTACTGTTTCATTTTAACAACCATGAAAGGGATTTCATAATATAATATATTGTATGAAATAAAAAAGATAGACAAATAGATAGAAAAAGAGTGGATAGGTAGATACCCCCCATAGTATCCCATCTTTGAAGAATTTTTGGCCTGGATTTCTGCCTTAATGGAATAATTTCATGATAGTGCAAGATAACCCGTTAATTGATATACATAACCTAGTCTAACCTACCTCATACAAACCAAACCGTTTTTAGAGATTATCTTATCCAGGTATTCATTCATTGATTAGTTTTCAATCATTAATTCATCCTTTCCTATCCAGTCATTCATTATTTCATTATTTCTTATTCAACCGTTTTTATTCATACACATTATGGCTTAACCATCGATTATTCATCCTTCTATATTAATCCAGTCATTCATTCTTTCATTACTTCTTAGCCAACAGTTTTTTTTCATTTATCCTTTACCAGTCATTCATTCATCCTTTAGTGCTTAACAATCCTTACATTCTTCATTTATACTTATCCATTCTTCATGTCATTAGTTCTCATCCAACCTTTTTAATTCATTTGTTTTTATTCCTTATTACTGATTAAAAAACAATTATTCATCTTTTTTATAGTTATTCAATTATTGATTCATCTTTTCTTATCCATAAATTCATTTATTCATCCTCTCATAGTTATCCAGTAATTCATCCTTTCATTACTACTCATTCATCCTTTCATCCATCCTCATCCAGACGATAATTTATTCATCCTTGCATTAGTTCTTTTCCAAAAGTTTTCATTCATTCACATTAGGACGTAATCATAGTTATCCAGTAATTCATACTTTTACTACTACTCATTCTTTCTTTAAACTTATTAAAAGAATGCTACTTTAAACCCAACCATAAATTGTATAAATCAATTTCTAGTATTCTATTTCTTGAATTTGTTTGTAACCTTAGAACTCAATTTAGACTTTAAATATAGATTTTTCGTATTTGCACTTTGCTATCATTTTTTGTTGCACTATTTATTTTAAAAAATAAGTTATTTTGGTCTCTTAACTCTATTTTTGAAGGATTTTGAATGAGATATCAAAATATTAAATATTGTAGTTAGATTCACGTGTTTTCCTGTAAGTGCATCAGATCCCTAGAAGTTTAAGAAGAAATTGGATAGAAAGTTATCTAAAATCTTATCTGATATACCTGATAGGCAGGCAGCTCCTTAAGTAATATCAGATTTTTAAATTCAAAACCATTCTAAGGAATTAAGTCTTTGCCACAAACTCTGATATTCTAATCCTTACATCTTTGCAACCCATGTCGTAGACCTAAAATATTTCAAAGTATTTAGTTAGAAAAAAAATAATCTAATAAAGTTTGAAATATCAAAGGTTTACACACCATAAGTTGCAAAGATATACGGATTATAAAACTCATTTACTGTATCAGCTAAAATTAAAAAAAATGTTCACTTCGTAAAAAAAAGTTTTTGATTCTTATTGACAACAATGACCTTGACCGTTGTAAATAGATAAAACTGGTTTAGAAAATCTGATAAAAGGATTTGGGTTGGTTAGGCTTAGTTTACAGTTTTCATATGATGAAGTAAGTAACTTCCTTCATTCTTTCTGGACCAGAATTGGGCAACTCATGATAAAAAACCCATAATTGAAAATAATCAATGTTTGAAAAGAAGATGATAGCTATCCTATGCATTCTTTATCAGAGACAGGACTTTAAGAGAGTACCTTTGTGAATTGTACATGTCACTCTACAAATTGTACATGTCACTTGAAATTGCGTATATTGTCCCTTTAATCTGAATTTTGTTTAGCCATTTTCTTGCGGGTCTTAAAGATAAAAAATAAAAAGTCGATTATTTTAAAAGCAGTGGCCGCAGGTACACTCTAGTATGCCAAGTACATTAGCGCCTGATCCAATCAGGATTCAGTCATGTGTTTGTTGTCTATTCTGAACCAATAGAAATAGTATGGCGGTGACATCTATCTTTCTATCTATCTAATTATCCAATTAGAGTTATGAATCCTTATATTGGCGCTATTAGTAAATGGATATATGTACTTCTACTGAAACCATGGTGGGTAATGCGTTTGAATTTTTTATTGATGTTCAAACTTTTATACCATTGAACCAGATTCGTTAATGACACACATTTCAATGCATACAAATTTACTCTTGTTAACAGAACATTTGATAAAGATTTGAAAATGTATAATTCAGGTTTTAAACATTGGCTATTTTTCTAATTTTTCAGTTTATTTGTTGTAAAGTGCTTAAAAACCCTAGGGCCTAGAAACGACAGAGATAGATAGATAAATTGAAGATAAAAAGATAGATAGATATATTACCAAGAGAATATAAATTTTATCTCTGATAAGAATTAGTGGGTATAGAATGGAAAGTGGTCCCATTAAAAAATGTCATATCGAATTAATTAAGAAACCCCATTCCAGACATTGCTATGGGACATAACAGACATACATATATTTTAGGAGGGGGGGGGGGATATACTGGTCATCGTGAGCCTCCCATGAGCCACTTTGAGCCTCCAATGAGACTTATTGAGCATTATAATGTACGGAATAAGTTAAATAGTAAAAATCAAAGTATTGACTGAATCGAAATAATAAAAGAAAATAAAGTTATATATTTCGTTTAGCATAATACGTTTACTTTTAAAGGAGGCCCGGTAATTCATGGCAAATCTTGGAGGCTCATGGCGGCAGAGGTATCCCTCCCCCGCTTTGGTTTTAGCGGGGCAGACACAGATCTAGATAAATTTCAGACCTCCTCACGCAAATCTGCCCCTTTGGTAAAAGTAAATTCAACCTATTTGAAGCATAAAGTCTGACCGCGTCAACCTTGTTGCACCGGCTAGTCCTGTCCATTACAAACTGGGACCGGAAAGGTGATCTGGCTCGGAAATTCAAATATACTACGGCTGCCCATGTCCTGTCCTTTTATATAATAGTTTTTGGTTTTTAGGCGTTCTTTATCCCAGTCAAATGTTTTAGTCTCTAAATGACCAATTACTTTGTTCGTGGATTTCAGAAATTCATGAACGTTTCAACTTGATTCCATTGTTAATTTTTTTCTAAATCTGTCCGAAAAAAATTGCGAAAATGTTCTCAGTTTCGAAACTGATAAGACTAAATAACTCTTTATACATTTATACACGTACATTAAACACGACTATAAAAACTGTAATGAAGAATGAAAAAAAATGTACAGCTTAAAAGTGTCGCCAGAAACAAACTTTGAGATTTCGCAAGTAATAACAAAAATACTCGTCAAAATTGTTCATTTTGTAATCTTTAATGTACACAAAAATTATTGTGACAACAAAATCAATATTATTAATGGAAAGTATATTCTTGATTAAAAAAGGAAAATTATGTTTGCAACAAAAAGTTTAAAGTATGTGTTCGATGAAGTATGCATCCTATTGTAAAGCATTTCATTCATATTTAAAAATAGACTAACATGCATTTCATTCATATTTACAAATAGACGAACATGCATTTCATTCATATTTACAAATAGACTAACATGCATTTCATTCATATTTACAAATAGACTAACAATTGACCCCCCCCAGCGTATCCTGGTTTTCAAGTACCCCAGCAGGGATAGGGTTAATTGCGGGTCTTTCTGGTTATTCTTTTTTTAAAAAGTGGAGTACAAAGCAAAAATTGAAAATACAAAAAAGTCCCAATAATCCCAAGGAAAGCAATGTTTAATATAATGTGGGTAAAATGGAGGGAAGATATGGTTGATGAATAAATTAATGATTGGATTTTCTCCTTCAATAAATAGAATCCAGTGTCCCAAACTCAATCATTCAATTCCTTGCAGGAAATAGATAAAATATAGGATTCTTTAGAAAGGTAGATTTATAAAACTTCTTCTCATATCTATCCATCTATATATCTTTCTATCTATCCATTTATCTTTCTATCTATCTCTCTATCTAACTATCCATCTATATATCTTTCTATCTATCCATTTATCTTTCTATCTATCTCTCTATCTATCTCAGATATACGCAAATTGTGTACTGTACTCTGTGGGAGGAATGTAATCAAACCCAGTGCCCCCACACAAGTCGAAGGAAAAGGACTTAAGCTCTGATGTGATATCACAGTCCAAAAAAAACAAGTTAATATATCAATATAATACTTATGATTTTTGGCTTTCTGGTAAAAATGGAAAATATAATAGTAATTATTCTTATTCCACCCTTTGGGCCATTTTCCCTCAAAACTTATGCATTGCCCCTGAATTCTTTGTTTTGATCTCCTCCCACTGCAGTACACAGATTTGACGCATCAGATATGGCGGTTCCTGGTCTATATATTTCTTGTATCTATCTATTTATCTATCTATATATCTATATATATATACATAAATATTTATATATATATCTATGTATATATCTATATCTATATCTATATATATATACATAAATATATATCTATTTATTTATCCAATTATCTATTTATCTATCTAATTATTCATTTATCTATCTACTTCTGTATCCTATTGTTCATCACTGATGTATATTTGCATTAAATATAAGGACTTTATCAGGCTACAGGTGGAATAATATTCTTTCAATTATATTTAGAGAAACATCCCCCCCCTTTTTTCTATACCTTCCATACCCCCTCCTTTTCCCTTTCTAACTACCCCCAAATTAGTCGTTCGTCCTTTCCATTTCTTCTCTAACCTTCATTTTTCTTTAGAATTTCTTTAAAATATAACAATCTTTATAATATAACAATCTTTAAAATATAACAATCTTCATAGTAAAATTAGTTATAATTGTAAACAAATCATAAAAATGTTCACCAATTTCATAAATTAGCCTTTTTAAGATTAAGAAAATTAGTAATTATTTATTCTCCAATTATAATTAAATGTAAACAGTGCTAAATAAATTTTCAGTGACTTCTCAAGAGCCAAGAAAACAAAATAAGTTGCCTTTTTTTAACAATCATAAATGGTTTTTCTTATAACTTTTTAAATAATGAAAATGAAAAACTCATTATGCAAATTATAGTTCTAATAATTATAGTTAATAATAGTTTAGTAAACTTTTATTAAACCAGTTAAATTATCACAAAACTATAAAATGAAATGAAAAGTCAAAAATTTAACTAACGAGTTTAGGGCGCTTCGCGCCCATCTTATATTTCAATAGTGAACATTTTCTTTTTCTACAGATTGTAAAAAAAATTTATTTTGATCATCCTTAACCCTATCCCCGCTGGGGTACTTGAAAACCAGGATACGCTGGGGGGGGGGGTCAATTTGACCCCCCCCCCTCTAAATCCCATGTTTTATGTCCAAATATGACAAATGATACATCATTAGAAAGCTCTTGTGCTCTACTTTTAGAATCTGTAAAAAAATTTGCAAATTTGCGAAAATTGAATTTTTTATCGCAAAATCCAGTTTTATAGTAAAAATGTTTGCAAAAAAAAATTTGTCCAAATAATGACAAATTATACATTTTTAAAAAGCCATTGACTATACCATTTCAAATATGCAAAAATTTTTGCAAAATTTTAAATAACCTGATTTTTAATCAAGAAAAACTAAAAATGTGCAAATTTCCTTTGACAGGTTTTTTGCAAAAAATTTGCAATTTTTTTTTCGCAAAACTTGTGCAATCCGTTTCCTTATGTTATAGGCTTTCCAAAAAGCTAAATTTTATCAAAATCTGACAAGTGAAAGTGGGTCAAAACAAAGATTTAGTTTGCTACAGGCAAAAGCAGTCATTCAGGCAGTGTGCCTGAGGACTCAGGCAGTTAGTATTAAAGCCTGGTTTTAGGCCTAAAGGGAGGGCTTTGGGTATGTAAGAAAAGTCAGAAAATTTCAACAGCCTCAGACCAATACTTTTTGAGTTATGTAGAAAAAACTACAGGGGGGGGGGTCAAATTGACCCCCCCCCCAGCGGGAATAGGGTTAAACCTTCCCTGTGGTGAAGTGAGGTCCCACACAAAACTTGGGCCTGATCCATTTGGCCGTTTTTACGTTTATTAAATATAAACCATAGAGAAAGGATTAAACGAAGGGGTAAAGCTTAGCTCAGATGTACACAACCGACCTGTCTATTAATTAATTAATAGAGTGGTCGGTTGTGTACATCACGATATGTTTACGTATCTAACACTGTACACTTGCATATGGAGTGATCATATTTTTCGGGTGGATTTGATGAAATTTATAACTTTTAAGATTTTCGCTCTTTATCTAAAGAGAAATTTTACCAAGGGGGGGGGGCAAGAAAAGTGTGTATTAAATACTTAGTCATGAAAAATATTAATCTTACCAACAGGATATTTAATTAGTCAATACATCAGATATGAAATAAAAAAGAAATGTATTCTGGATAAAAGAAAATTGACTAACATCTCCTTCTTTAAAATGGTTTGAGCAAATACAACTTGAGGGATATATGGTGGAGTCTCCCAACCTTAAAAGGTCTAGCCATGCACAATGTTTTGGCATTTTGAAAAAACTCAGAATTGTTTGTGCTTTTTTTCACAATATCTGGTCATACTTTTATTATCATTAAAAAACTGAACTGGAATGTACTGCAGTATACAATCATGTGTTTACAATCCATATTAAGTGTCTATCTACTTATCTATACAAATATTCAACTATCTACATTTCACAACCCCCAAGAAATACGATTACTCTATATACAAGTGTGATGTAAGCATATCGTGATGATACGTAAACATATCGTGATGTACACAACCGACCTCTCTATTAATTAATTAATAAGAAGGTCGGTTGTGTACATCTGAGGTAAGCTTTATCTCTTCGTTTTCTTTCTCTATGATACAAACAAAGAAACAGCCAAACAGACAAGAAAATTATATATAAAGATAGATAGAAGGATGAATGACAGGATACAGGAACTAGTTAATGCATGACTGAAGAAAACGAGATGAATGAAGTATACAAGAATTAATAAATGATGATTGAAAGGATGAATGCATGAGTGAAAGGAATAAAGGATGAAAATATGAAAGCTTGAATGAAAGGATACAAGAACTGAATGCATGAAATGCATGAAATGAATGCATAAATGAAAGGAAGAAAGGAAGAAAAGATGAATGCATAAAAGAAAGGAAGAAAGGAAGAAAAGATAAATTCATAAAAGAAATTAAGAAAGGAAGAAAAGATCAATGCATAAATGAAAGGAAGAAAGGAAGAAAAGATGAATGCATGAATGACGTAAGTCAATATATTAAATAACTAAGCTCCCATATGTTACTTCAAGGGCAAGGTATTATTGTGACAATTAGGGAATATACACAATTCAA